>NC_084572.2:28541802-28546802 GCF_033978685.3 Nerophis lumbriciformis | reverse complement strand
TGCCCAAAGCTTCACATCCTTAAAAAATAGGCGTTTTTATAAAAAATTGTATGTTTTAGTGTGTGTCCGTAATATTGTTTACGATTAAAAAAAAATATTTAAAACAAATAATGTTGTCTGTCTATCTGTGTTGGCCCTGCGATGAGGTGGCGACTTGTCCAGGGTGTACACCGCCTTCCGCCCAAATGCAGCTGAGATAGGCTCCAGCGACCCAGGGACAAGCGATAGAAAATGGATGGATACTCTTTTTTTTTTAATTTTTATAAGAATACATTTAAAAAAACATTTTTTTTTACTCCACCTCCATGCAACCAGAAGGAGCTTTTCAAACTTGTTTACACCAAATAATACGTTTGAATCGAGAATCGATTCAGAATCGAATCGTCACTCCCAGGAATCGGAATCGGACCGAATCATTAGGTGCCCAAAGCTTCACATCCCTAAAAATAGGCGTTTTTATAAAAATGTTTATGTTTTAGTGTGTGTCCGTAATATTGTTTACATCAGCGAATGGTGGGGTCTTACTGTATTTACATTAACAACATTTTGTACGCGTCATCCTGTTAACAACTCGTCGGCCTGAATGTCTTTGGGGTGAGAAACAAAAGTCTAACACGCAAAGAAAAAAAAAAAAAACAGAAACAAAAGGTAATTACCCATTACTTTGCGGCAAAAGCGTATTTTTGCGTGATAGAAAAATAAGCGTATAAAGATATAGATATATTAAAAAAAAGTTAATTGTATTACTGAGGTCTGTTAAAGATGGCTAGTGAGCGCTGAACACACACACAGTCTCACACACACACACACACACACACACATGTGCGGCAGGTGTCGACAGGTGACCTCTCCTGCTGTGCTGAGTGGGATGCTGGGTAAAAAAGGCGTCGATAGCGAGGGAGGCGAGGGAATCGTTCACGGTAGATGCTTGACGTAGTTTCCCGGAAAGGTTCCAAACAGCTTGCTTCTCCGGGACGTCCCTTCGGGCGGACACAGGACAGCAGGAAATGAGATGAAAGCAAAACTACAGCATTTGTATTCAATTCAATACTTACTAAAAAATGTCAGTATTGGAAGGGTTTGCCTGTAAGAGCACAGTGCCATCTAGTGGCGTCTTTCTTTTAAGACACGGTCAAATCAACCTTTATTGGGTCATTAAAAAGTCTTCAAAAACAGAAGAAAACACCAAATCTGGAAAATGTATTATACTTGTGCATTAAAAAAGTCTAAAAAAAGTTTTTTTCAATTTGAATTTAATCACAGATAAAAAAGGAGCATATTCTTTGTATTTCTGGGTGATTAAATTAAGCAATTTTCGGCATAAACATGGCTAAATTAATTTCAAAAATCAGTACTGGTCAATCAATACAAGCCCATCAGAGCGTGCTGTTCAGTATGCTGACCACTGATTGGCTCAGCCTCAGGCAATGTTTTTATATACTGTATCGATGTGAGTGTTACTTCCCGTCTAAAAGGCTCTCATATTGTTAAAAAATATATATTTAAATGATTGTAAACATGCTTTAGCTGTGACAATATTTGATTCATAATGAATAATTCTTACTTCCCAGATATTAATTTACCATGGTCCGGCCCTAATGATGATAAATAGTACAATAACAAACAAAACAAAGCAATAACATCATTCAATTTAAAAAATAAATACAAAAATAATATTTTGATAGATACAACTAAGAGAGGAAAACATCAAATATCTTAAGGGTACATTTTATTAGTATAAACTACATGTAATGAAATAAGAGTTTGTATAGATTTATTTTTTTATTTTACTTTAGATAGTCATTGATGTATTTATATATGATATGTATCCTGTAATTTTGGACTAGACATACTATATAAACACTATAAAATATACTATAATATATACTGAATAAATATTGATTATGTAGCGGGGGCAGGACATTCTAATCTTTTGCTTCTTCCTGCTCCTTTTCCGACCTTTTTTATTTTATTTTATTTTTTATTTAACTTAAATCGTGTAGAGATGGAGAATATTTGTACTTGTTGTAATCTAAATTAAGGGGGAAAAATAAGGTTAACTGTACATAAAATAGTACAGAGATTCTCAAACTGGGCTATGCGTACCACTTGTGGTATGTTGACTCCATCTAGTGGTGCGCCAAAGAATCACTTGATTAAAGTACAGTGTTTTTATTTTCCTATATTCCAACCCAGTGTTACTGTTCAAACTGTGAGTAACGTTAGAGTGGCCAAAAATATTAAATATACTTACTCTCTGCCTTGTTTTTAATGAATACTTAGTCCTACTGCGCTACTGTACTTTTAATGTTGGTCAATAGGGTGGTACTTGGAGAGCCCAAGTTTAAGAACCACTGAAAAAGTAGTTATGGGAGTCGTGATCCGCTATTGATATCGGATATCGGTTTGATACGAGCAAAAAACAGGTATCGGAATAAATCGGCTTGCATGTAAAATGTGCGATACAGGCAGTCCTGCAGCTTGTGCAAATCTAAACGTCCTCCAATAAGCACATATGGTTGGTAATTTACAAAAGGTAAACATGATAGGCTATTAGGAGCAAGCAGCTACACAACAGCTTAGCACACAATAGTACATTAGCTAGACTTATGCAATGAGTGTCCTTAATTGAAGGATATTGCAGTCTAAAACAGCACTTTTGTCAATATAAACAAGCATCAAATATTTATACTTGCATATTATTTACACATACAAAGTCTCCAAGGCAGAAGTGTATGAGAAAGTATCCAGTAACAAACGTGTCCGCATCATTAAACCTACTACGCCATGAGCTTAACTCAATGACTTACTGTGGCTACCAGGTGTCGCCAAAACACTATTAGCATTCCACTTTAACTTAAAGAGAGAATAAGTCCATTCCCGTTAATAATACATAGGTGAGTAAATATATAGTTTTTTCTTACCTACCATTGTTCTCTGAATAATTCAACTTGATCGAACATGTTCTAACACTCTCACCACACTACACAATAATGAAAGTAGTACTATGATTCCTGCTTATATCAGTATTGGCCAAAACTCAAGCCTTCAATAGTAGTAATAAAATAGTAAACATGGAAAATATGTCATTTGCGACTGAAATCATGTTTAACAAATAAGGTGGGTAGGCTTAAAAGTAAAATAAAGTTAATGTACCAACTTATCTATTTCCTCATAAAACTGAATTAAATTCATGAACATGTTGTCAAGTAACATTAGGTAACACTTGGGTTGTTTCTTAAATTGATAAAGTAGACACAAAGTCATTAAAGCTACATTAGCCAACACTAGGATTATTTCTTGAAATTAGAGGTGTCTGATAATGGCTTTTTTGCCGATATCCGATATTGTCCAACTCTTATTTACCGATTCCGGGGGGTGTATATTGTAGCGTCCTGGAAGAGTTAGTGCTGCAAGGGGTTCTGGGTATTTGTTCTGCTGTGTTTATGTTGTGTTACGGTGCGGATGTTCTCCCGAAATGTGTTTGTCATTCTTGTTAGGTGTGGGTTCACAGTGTGGCGCATATTTGTAACAGTGTTAAAGTTGTTTGTACGACCACCCTCAGTGTGACCTGTATGGCTGTTGACCAAGTATGCTGGCATTCACTTGTGTGTGTGAAAAGCCGTAGAAATTATGTGACTGGGCCGGCACGCAAAGGCAGTGCCTTTAAGGTTTATTGACGCTCTGTACTTCTCCCTACGTCCGTGTACCACTCCGTACAGCGGCGTGCTAAAAAGTCATACATTTTACTTTTTGAAACCGATACCGATAATTTCCGATATTACATTTTAAAGCATTTATCGGCCGATAATATCGGCAGCGAGAGACGTTTGCACAGTGCCTGTGTTTTTAAAAGGTGTAAATCTTTGTTGTTTTACAGTTCTCTTATGTATTTTAAAATGCATGTCTTAACGTATTATTTTTTTTGAAACTGCTCTGTGACATGTGCTGTTGACCTCCTGGCCAGGTCACCCTTGTGAAAGAGATCTTGATCTCAATGGGTTTCTTATCTGGTTAAATAAAGGTTCTAAGTCCGATATTATCGGACATCTCTACTTGAAATCATAAACATGTTTCAAAGTCATATGAAGTAACATCTGGGTTGATTCTTGAATTGATCAAGTTCATAAAAAAAGGAATTAAATCCACATTGGGCATCACTTGGGTTATTTCTTGAATTCATAAAGTTGACGCAAAGTCATTAAAGCCACTTTTGACTGTTGTGTAGCTGCTTGCTAAAACTGTTAAGTTACACAACTGCAGAGAGTACAAGGCGGCCATTATATGTAAGAAGTTTATAATAGAATTTAAACAACTTTTGTCGACGAATAGGGTCGACCCTGTATGGCGACGTCGACTTCAGGCGGCACTTGAGTCACCCAGTTGAGTTGTAAACATAGTCAGGTTTTCCCTGTAATGAGAAGTTTTCTTACCGACAAACCAGCCGTCGTCACACTTCTCCATCACGTCCACGATGTCGCCCTCCCTCAGCTCGAGCTCGTCCTCGTTGCGAGGCACGTAGTTGTACACCACCTGGAAGCTGCACGGAAACAAAGAATACGACATTCAACAGTCATCCCCGTTAGTGAGTGCTTGATTGGCTGCAACTACCCAAAAGATATGTTCATCCAGGAATGTAACCTACTTCTGGGTCCTGTCTGCTAAGCCTTCTGGGTAATGTAGTATATAAATAGATTTATGTAACCTCTATTTATCCAGGGTAAGACAATTAAGAACAGAATTTCATTTGCAATCCTGACCTAGCAAATAGGCAACATTTACATGTTAGAGTTGTTGAAGTGTAATGATAATCGTCTCTTAATTACCAACTAAAATTAGCGCTAAAGATCGCTCAAAACTGTCAAAGAATAAAGTGCAAATGAAAATACAGTTTTACCACTTTAGTCATAATTTTTGCGCTTAGAAAACTTCTCTATCACTTTATCCCCAGACTTCTTATATTTGCTTGAGTTTGACATTACTGCCACAAGTGGCGGAAA
>NC_084572.2:28489302-28539302 GCF_033978685.3 Nerophis lumbriciformis | reverse complement strand
CAAAAGATGGCGCCATAGAACAAACAATAAAACACCTTTTCAGCGTATTTGCTGTTTTTGTTTTCTTATTTAGAATTTTTTTTATGGCCTTAATATAGAAAAATACTTAAATAAGCCGCAGGATTCAAAGTTTAGGAAAAAAGTTGCGGCTTACAGTCCAAAATGTATGTTAAATGTGTTATTTTGCACTAAAAATAATAAATTATTTAAGTACAAAACATGCATCAGATAAAATTATATTTATGAGCCAACAAGTACTGTATAAAAATTGTTTAATCTAATCCGTTATATTATTATACATTTTAAAAAGTGTGAAAAAATTATGTAAACGGGGGCCTCCAAAAAAAATTATGCTTCGGGCCCCAATTTAGCCTGTGTATTAAAAAAACACTTTTACACAGACCAGAAAATAATAATGGGGTTTGGAGAATCAAAATAGATATCTTAATGTATCTAAATATATGTTTTTGAATTTTAATTTAATGTATTAATTCAATGAAATGTATTCATAAGGTCTTTAAATGTATTTTAAATATAGTTATGTAAGGTGATTCATTGTTAGAAAAAATATTTAAATTAAATGTCTCAGTTTTAATATTCAAATACTGTACTGCAGTGAGCAAACCCACCCAAAAGATGGCGCCATAGAACAAACAATAAAACACCTTTTCAGCGCATTTGCTGTTTTTGTTTTCTTTTTTAGAATTTTTTTTAAGGCCTTAATGAAGAAAAATACTTAAATAAGCCGCAAGATTCAAAGTTTAGGAAAAAAGTTGCGGCTTATAGTCCGAAATTTATGTTAAATGTGTTATTTTGCACTAAAAAGAATAAGTTAATTTAAGTACAAAACATGCATTAGATAACATATTTATGAGCCAACAAGTACTGTATAAAAATTGTTTAATCTAATCCATTATATTATTATAGACTTAAAAAAGTGTGAAAAAAATGATGTAACGGGGGGCCTCCAAATAAAATTATGCTTAGGGCCCCAATTTAGCCAGGGGCGGCCCTGTGCATTAATAGAACATTTTTACACTGACCAGAAAATAATAATGGGGTTTGGAGAATCAAAAGAAATATCTAAATGTATCTAAATATATTTTTTAGAATTTTAATGTAATTTATTAATTCAATTTAATTTATTCAGAATGTCTTTAAATGTATTTTAAATATAGTTATATGAGATGATTCATTGTTAAAAAAAATATTTCAATTAAATGTCTCAGTTTTAATACTCAAATACTGTACAGCAGTGAGCAAACCCATCCAAAAGATGGCGCTATAGAACAAACAATAAAAAACCTTTTCAGCGTATTGGCTGTTTTTGTTTTCTTTTTTTTAGAATTTTTCTTATGGCCTTAATGAAGAAAAATACTTCAATAAGCCGCAGGATTCAAAGTTTAGGAGAAAAGTTGCGGCTTATAGTCCGAAATTTGTGTTAAATGTGTTATTTTGCACTAAAAAGAATAAGTTAATTTAAGTACAAAACATGCATTAGATAACATTCTATTTATGAGTCAAAAAGTATTGTATAAAAATTGTTTAACCTAATCCGTTCTATTATTATAGATTTAAAAAAGTGTGAATTAAATTATGCTTAGGCCCCCAATTTAGGCCCTGTGTATTAATAGAACATTTTCACACTGATCAGAAAATAATAATGGGGTTTGGAGAATCAAAATAAATATCTAAATGTATCTAAATATATATGTTTTTGAATTTTAATTTAATTTATGAATTCAATTTAATTTATTCATAATGTCTTCAAATGTATCTTAAATATAGTTACGTAAGATGATTAATTGTTAGAAAAAATATTTAAATCAAATGTCTCAGTTTTAATATTCAAATACTGTACTTTGACCTAAGGGGGTCCAATGTGCGCCATTTGCAGCCTGAAGCACACTTTTTATTGGAGAAATCACCAAAAATGATCCCTGGGCGTGGCCACCGCTGCTGCTCACTGCTCCTCTTCCCTCCCAGGGGGTGACCAAGGGTGATGGGTCAAATGCACAGAATTATTTTGCCATACCTCGAGTGTGTGTGACAATCATTGGTACTTTACTTTAACTTTAAAAGAGTGGAAAAAAAGGAGCAAAGACGTTGGAAAAAGTTGAAATGTTGACACCAATAATTATAACACACTTTGTTAGGAAAAGTTTAAAAAAAAGACTCCCTGTTTTAATCCCAATAGGTGCCTGCTGCTCTCTGCAGTTGAGTAATTAAAGGCCCCTGGCCACTTCATGAGGAAATACTGTCAAAGGAATTAATGCACTCATCAATTCATCACTCCATCTCCCGCAAAGCCAACAGCAACAAAGGTTAGGGTTCATCCTCAGCACCACCAAGAGCACATTCCTGCTTTACCTTCACCTTGGGCGATCTGCGGCCCGGGAGGGGCACTGCAGGGGGCGAGCGGCGGGTGGTGAGGGGGGCGGGGGAGGGGGTGGAGGGTGAAGTGGTGGGCTGGGGGCGAACGTCGTCGGACCACGGCGGGGCCTCGCCAGAGCGCTCTGACGGAGGGGAGAGGGGAGGCGGCGTGACAGGGGGCGAGGGCGAAGCGGACGGCGGCGACGTGGAGAAGACGGGGAGAGGCGGGGGACGGGGGGAGGCGGCCGCGGGAGGGGAGGGTGCCGCGCCGGGACCGAGCGGCGAGGCAGGAGGAGACGATGTGGGGGACGCAGGGGTCGAGGGCCACGGTGAGAGTGGCGAGGAGGGGCCGGTGGAGGGTGAAGGTGACCGAGGGAGGGGGCCGACATCAGCCTATGGGGGAGGGGCAATGACACACAACACTGAATATACATGAAGGAGCTAACAACGTGACTTCCTGTTAGGACATGGAGACAAGTACTTTTCCTTCAACATACTTTCTTCTCTAACGTGAATACTCTTCTTGGTTGCAAAAAGGAGATGGCATTAAACATTAAACATCTGTGGCTGTAGGCAACCTCCTGATGTAGTTTTTATTACTTCCACAAGATGGCTTCAAAATGTTCGCTACTCAGCTGCGATGTACTGTTGCGAATGCTGACTCGGCAGTTTGCTCCTTAGCGCTGTTATGACATCGGTTCTGTGGCACAACACGGTAGGCGTGTTGACCAATGAGCATGTGGTCAAAGAGTTTTTCCCCCTTACCACCGTCTCACGTACACTTCAATAGCAGTTCTGTAGTGAAAACAGGAAGTATGTTTGATAGGAAAATACTTTTCTCCATGTCCTATACAAGGTCCTGCAGCGCTTCCCCAATGAAACCACATTTCCACTAAGCAGTGCAGTTCGGTGCCGTTTGGGGGACGTTGGGGATCATCTGTAGCTTGTAAGTCGGAGGTTCGAGACCGGATGTGGACAAAAACAAGGAGTGTTGGTGATATGTTATGTTTTATTTTGTCTATTACCATTGTTGGTATATTCATTATTCCTACATTGTTGATACAAATTATTGTTACAGTGTAATAATTATTGTTACTTGTTATGATACAACATTTGTATTATAATCCTTGAACAAAGTAAGAGTGAAACTCATGTGAATAATCACTGAATGGAGAACTGGGGGTGGGATTAAATAAATTATCTTCTTCCCACTCCCTTTCAGGCAAAACTGGACAATCATGCATTACATACTATACATTACCTTTTGCACTATATTAATTTATATTATTATGTGTTGTCAACTTTGTACTTTTTTTAATTATTATTATTATTTTTATGTCATTGCCTGAAATAAATAAATAAATGAAAATGAATGAAAACATTTTTTTGGGCTTATCGCTGTTAATTGGTTAGCGCGACAAATTAATTCCCACAAAGTAGGAATTATTAATAATAAATGTTAATATGAATGAAAAAAAGCAGTTTACGACCTTTCTAAATACATTATTTAAGATGATGAGAGTCCTCTAGACATGAAATAACACCTTTACATGCTTTAATCTAGTGCTTCTCCATTATTTTTTGTCATGCCCACCAAAAAGAAAAAAAACTTTGCGACCCCCCCATTCTCCGCCTCGACTATAAATAGCATTATTTGTCTATAAATCTGTTATAAGTACTCCTCTGCATGACACTGTATGCTTATTAACATTAATGAAAAATAAATAAATATAGATCAACATACTACAAATAATAACTTTATTAACATTGTTTTTTCCTCTGTAAAAAAAAAAAGATTTAAAGCTCATCAATTTGCCTGAAATTTAGAAAAAAAATAATAAATCATCCTTATTTAAACGATAAACATTTTTTGACCGACTTGAACCATTTGATACTGAAAACCAAAAATAATACAATTAAATTGATCATTAACAATGAACTCAAGAGCACAATGTATGAATCACTTCAACTTACAAAACATTTTTTGCAGATTTTTTTCTTCAAATCAAAATGAGAAAGTCAGGATTGATGGCTACAATGAGCACGTTTTGTACGGAACAGCTTTTCGAAGCGGGGTTTAAAGTATGATTCTGCATGATACTGATAAAGCATAATCCCTGTGGTCATCGCATCGGGGACCCGTATGTGTCTCAGTCATAAAACAAGCTAAAAATAGGTCATATATACATTTTAATTGTTTTATTCAATGCTTAAATCTCTAGATCTACTTCAGGTCTGTCAACATCAAGTTGTTTATTTATTTTTTTAAAGTTTTATGACCTTTTTGTCAAAACCCTGATTTTTATGGCAAAAACACAAAATATATCATATTTCCCCCCCAAAATGTTCAAAGTAAAATTTTTGATGTGAAGCATTAAATAGGTCAATAATTCACAACAAAATGTATTCATTGTTATTTTTTGGAGCCATGACAGTTTAAAAACAAATTATTGGGGATCCAAAAGGGACCCTCGACTCATGAAAGTTAAAAATAAGTTAAACAAAAAAAAAACTTTTACTGCTTATTCCGTCGATTTGACATTTTTAGTATTTTTTTCAGGTTTTTGTCTTATGCCCTTTTTGTCACAGAAAACTTTTTTTTATGGGAAACACACAACATGTTGTTTCTCAACCACAAATATTTTAAAGTGGAATTTTTAATGTGAAGTAATTGAAGCCTTAAATAAGTCAAGAATTTACAACAAAATTGATTTTAATTCATTATTATTTTTTGAGCAATGACAGTAAAAAAATAAATGCCACTAAAATTATTGGGGATCCAAAAGGGAGCCCTGACTCATGAAAGTGTTTAAAGTAAGTTATTTTTTATTTTAAACTTTCATCACTTATTCTGTCGATTATACATTTTAATATTTTTTTCCAGTTTTTTTTTTTATGCCATTTTTGTCACAGAAAACGTAGGTTTTTTATGGCAAACACACAAAATGTTTTTTCTCCGCCAAAAATATTTCAAAGTGGAATTTTTGATGTGAAGTAATTGAAGCCTTGAATAGGGCAATAATTCACAAAAAATTGTATTTTAATTCATCGTTATTTTTTGAGCAATAGCAGTTAAAAACCCCCACTAAAATACTTGGGGTTCAAAAGGGGACCCCCGATTCATGAAAGTGATAAAAGGTTATTATTTTTTCATGTTTTTATTTTATGCCCTTTTTGTCACAGAAAACTTAGATTTTTTATGTTTTTTGTCTGCCAAAAAATATTTCAAAGTGGAATTATTGATGTGAAGCAATTGAAGCCTTGAGTAGGTCAATAATTCACAAAATGTATCTTAATTCATTATTATTTTTTGAACAATGACAGTTTAAAAAAAATGCCACTAAATTTCTTGAGGGAACAAAAAGAGCCCCCAGACTCATGAAAGCGTTAAAAATAAATTGTTTTTTATTTTAAACTTTTACCGCTTATTCCGTCGATTATAAGTTTTTATTATTTTTTCATGTTTTTGTTTTATTCCCTGTTTGTCACAGAAAACTTAGTTTTTTTTATGGCAAACACACAAACTATATTGAAATAAAATATTTCAAGGTGGAATTTTTGATGTGAAGTAATTGAAGCTTGAATAGGTCAATAATTCAAAACAAAACTGATCTTAATTCATTATTACTTTTAAACAATAGCAGTTTAAAATAAAACATATCACAAAAAATATTGGGGATCCAAAAGGGCCCAACTCATAAAAGTGTTAAAAATAACAATTTTTAAAAACTTAATACATTTTTTTTTCTCTAATGTTTTTGTTTTATCCCCTTTTGTCACAGAAAACAGTTTCTTATGGCAAACACACAAAAAAAAATTTCCCCCCCAAAAACATATTTTCAAGTGGAATTTTTGATGTGAAGTATTTGAAGTAGGGCTGTCAAAGTTACCTATACATTTCTTTAACACAAATGTTTTCATCGGGCGATTAACGCGCATGCCTCTTTTTGACCCTGGAGCGATTCCATAGTGTGAGGAAGTCTAATGGCGTCCACTCACTGTTGAGCCACAAGCTGGAAAGAAGCGAGCAGAAATTCACAAAGAAAAAGTATCAATATGGAAATCCGATATCCAAAACCTTGAGAAGTCATTCTCCCGCCAATACAAAGACCATTTTATCTTCAATCGCCGTGAGACGACGTCATTGGAGCATGTGCAGGCTAGCGCGCTTTGTCGATTGCACAGAGGAGTGCAATAATAACATGACATGCAGATTGTACCTGTCATTTCTTTAGCAAAGACAGAGGCAGGAAATCTTTATATTTTTTGTCTCCAAAACACCTTCTCAAATTAATCACAGTTACGCATCACATCCGCTACAGTAACAAAATGAAAAATGTATTTTATTACGATCATGCTTTGGTTGTCAAAGATGTGCTGATGTAATCTGTGATATTTCTACCTACATAAATGTTAGTAGAGGAATTAATATACTGTAGGGGAGGACATTTTGCGGCAGATTTTTCTCAATAACATACTCTGATTGATAGTCCTCAATTACAGAATGTTTATCAGGCTGTGTATCCCACATTAACGATACATTGAGAAGATATTGGACATTGTCATGAAGCAAAACAAATATGATTAACTTGTACAACATGTACAGAAGCATTTATCCAGGTAGAAATATCACATTTTACATGACCTAACATCTTTGACGATCAAACCATGATCGTAACAATCCACATTTTGTGGTATTAATGCTTGAAACTGGTATCTAAACATGGAAGTGTAGCTCCTCGTTTGAATGCAAGGGCTCCTACAGCAGGGCTCCTACACATTCAGTTTCCCTACAACATACAAAATCTGGCAAGACACCAACACACTGCAGGTAATTTTAAAAATTCTCATTAAAAGTGTGTGTGGAGGGAGAATGTGATCAGCGCGCCCGCAGGAGCAAAGGTCACCGCCTCTGTCAATGGTGTTGAGGGCGGAGCAACTTCGAATAGGGGCGGGGCATGTGCTGACGGCGAGACACAGCTAGCCGGTGATTTCACAGGTGGTACGTGATAATCTAATCATCTGTTGTCTTTAACAGTGAGCAGCCGGGAGCAGAGAGAGGATATGGACGCGACTGGAAGGTCGCGTTCTGCTGGAGAGAACTTTGATTTAAAAGAATTGATCATTAAAACCTTGTTAATACCTGCACGCTTGGCTCTTGTGCCGTGTCTACAGTGGAGCTGCTAGGAAGAGACTTCCACAGTGTGTTTATGTCCTTTTTGTGTTGAGCTATTTAAAAAAGCATAATGTTCATTTCATTGAAGCAAACTAATTGCCCAGTCATGGTAATAAAAACCTGAAAATTATCTGTCTAGGGTACACTTATGAATGACAAAAAATTATATCCATTTGCGAATCATTTTGAGTTAACTATGAAAAAACTTGAATATTATATATTAAATATTTTAATCGTTTGACAGCCCTAATTGGAAGCATAACAACATTGATTTTGATTCATTTTACTTTTAGAGCAATGACCATTTTAAAGAAAAAAACAGCCTGCATGACAGCTTTGTGTCTTTAAAGTAAACTTGTTCTTGTTACATTTCACAAGTTTGCTTTTTTATTCCACTTTTTTAAGCTTTTACGTTTTTATAGGATATTTAGAATGTGCCGCGGGCTGTCAAAAAAATTGTTAAAACGGACACCACTGCTTTATAATGTAAAACTCGGAGAAGGTAAGAAATAGCCACTGAAGCAAACTGCACTGCTCGGTGGAAAAGCGGCTTTAAAAGGTCGTAGGTCACATGTGCTCTACCTGTGCACCGAGTCTCCCTGTAAAAACATCCTCCTCTTCCTCTCTAGCCTCATCTTCCTCCTCAATGAATAACTCAATAAGCGCCTTCCCTTTGCCTGACGGAGGCCTTTGACACTCATCATAGGGGACTTGCACTGTCACGGGTTTATGGTACCGGGCCCTGCCTGCTGATTGGCCGGCTGGTGTCGCTTGGTCTGCTTTAACGTGAACCCCGCCCTTACTGGTCGCTAAGGGAGTGGGATATTCCGGCGCCAGCCTGGAAGCGCCCCGGTGGTCCGTGCGGTCGGCGACATCCAGGACCATGGACAGCAGCTCGTCATAGGGGTCTTCCACACGCAGCTCGACGTCGGCAAAGCGGCTCGGCGGCGTCACCGGCTCGGCCGGCGTTCTAAAGAACTCCCTCGGCTTCGCCGCGTGCGACCGCTCGCTTACGCTAAGCCCTCGGCTGTTTCCGAGCGCAGAATCGGGGAGCGGGGAGGTGACGGAGGAACGGGGAGGCGGGGACAAAGGGAGGCGTGAAATGTCTTCTTTGGAATAGGGTATGTACGGCTCCCTCAGGAAAGGAGCGAGGTCGGCGGGAAGCGGGGGAGGTGTGGGCGGTACGGGGGTGGCTGATAGGGAGGGAGGCGGGGTGGCCGGGGCGGCGTCCACCGTGAGAGAGAGCCACTCGTGGGTGACCGCCTGCAGGTCCCGCCTCCTCGGCGGCGTGTGGGGGGAGGACAGGTCACGGGCGGGGGATGGAGGTGGTGGGTGGTAGAAAGGCTCCATGAGGGGGAAGTGGAAAAGAGGAGAAAGTAAATAGAAAGCTGACTTCAAAAAATGTTTCTAACAAAGGGAGTAACATAAATAGTCAGTTCTGGGGTCAAGCTGGCGCCCTGATAAAACCTTCTCATCGCCTACCCTGACGACGCGGTGGTGGGGCTCCCTACCTTGACGGGGGTGGAGCTTGGCGTCCGGCTGTAACCGTGGCGGTCCAGGTGGTGGGCGGGGCTCTTGGAGGGCGAGCGCTTGATGAGGTCGACGTAGGCCACGGGGAAGATGCCCTGTTTGCTTGTGTCCGGGATCTTGCCCTCGTACCAGTTCTGGTCCACCTGCCTGAGCACAATGATCCTTTCGCCCTAAAAAAACCCCCCAAAAAAACATGCACATTATTTTTAAATCTGATCCAGATTACAGGATGCACGCACTATACACACATTGGGCCTGATTTACTAAAGGTAGAGATGTCCGATAATATCGGCCGATAAATGCTTTAAAATGTGATATCGGAAATTATCGGTATCGGTTTCAAAATGATCGGTATCGGTGTCAAAAAGTAAAATGTATGACTTTTTAAAACGCAGCTGTGTACACGGACGTAGGGAGAAGTACAGAGCGCCAATAAACCTTAAAGGCACTGCCTTTGCGTGCCGGCCCAGTCACATAATATCTATGGCTTTTCACACACACACAAGTGAATGCAAGTCATACTTGGTCAACAGCCATACAGGTCACACTGAGGGTGGCCGTATAAACAACTTTAACACTGTTACAAATATGCGCCACACTATGAACCCACACCAAACAAGAATGACAAAACACATTTCGGGAGAACATCTGCACCGTAACACAACATAAACACAACAGAACAAATACCCAGAACCCCTTGCAGCACTAACTCTTCTGGGACGCTACAATATACACCCCCTGCCTCTCCCTATCCCCTCCATCTCAACCCCCCCCCAACCCCGCTCACCTCAACCTCCTCATGCTCTCTCAGGGAGAGCATGTCCCAAATTCCAAGCTGCTGTTTTAAAGCATGTTAAAAAAAATAATGCACTTTGTGACTTCAATAATAAATATGGCAGTGCCATGTTGGCATTTTTTTCTATCACTTGAGTTGATTTATTTTGGAAAACCTTGTTACATTGTGTAATGCATCCAGCGGGGCATCACAACAAAATTAGGCATAATAATGTGTTAATTCCACGACTGTATATATCGGTATCGGTTGATATCGGATTCGGTAATTAAGAGTTGGACAATATCGGAACATCGGATATCGGCAAAAAAGCCATTATCGGACATCTACAACTAAAGATAAAGGTTAAGGTAAAAAAACACGTGCAAACCTGATAGCACACACAAAGCTGATCTACTAAACCTGTGCAAAGTGGATTGCGTCTGTTAAGTGAGCAGAATAAGGCAATCCTTTTTTTCTGTCTTCATTCAAAATATATGCTGATCATCAAAACGCCCACAATATGAGAGAAGATGCCAAAAATCGAAATATTTAGCACTTGCAATGTGATTTATCAACTCTCATCACCGTTTTGCCAGCGTTTGTCAGAAAGACGTGCAACGGACAGTTTCACACACGGCTGCACGTAGTCAATCAATCAATCAATGTTTATTTATCCAACCCTAAATCACAAGTGTCTCAAAGGGCTGCACAAGCCACAACAACATCCTCGCTTCAGAGCCCACATAGGGGCAAGGAAAAACTCACAACCCAGTGGGACGTCGATGTGAATGACTATGAGAAACCTTGGAGAGGACCGCAGATGTAGGTGACCCACCCCCTCTAGGGGAGACCGGATGCAATGGACGTCGAGTGGGTCTAGTATAATATTGTGAAAGATCAGTCCATAGTGGATCTAACATAATAGTGAGAGTCCAGTCCATAGTGGGGCCAGCCGGAGACCATCCCGAGCGGAGACAGGTCAGCAGCGCAGAGATGTCCCCAACCGATGCACAGGCGAGCGGTCCACCCCGGGTCCCGACTCTGGACAGCCAGCACTTCATCCGTAGCTCTCTTTGACCATTAATGAACAAGTATGCTGCACAACACAGCAGCAACAGCGCGAAGCAGCAGAACTGCTCAGTCAGCATTAATAGCGCTGATGAAGGTATTGTAAACGACTGAGTTAAAAGTGCATGCAGAGGTAGATAAAGCTGATGTGTGATGATGACCTACAATACTGTAACAGCAGGTACTGCCATCTTGTGGATTACATTTAAAAGAACAACATCAGGAGGGACCCTGCCCCGAGTGGAGGAGTTCAAGTACCTCGGAGTCTTGTTCACGAGTGAGGGAAAAGTGGATCGTGAGATCGACAGGCAGATCGGTGCGGCGTCTTCAGTAATGCGGACGCTGTATCGATCCGTTGTGGTGAAGAAGGAGCTGAGCCGGAAGGCAAAGCTCTCAATTTACCGGTCGATTTGCGTTCCCATCCTCCTCTATGGTCATGAGCTTTGGGTTATAACCGAAAGGACAAGATCACGGGAAATGAGTTTCCTCTGCCGGATGGCGTGGCGCTCCCTTAGAGATAGGGTGAGAGGCTCTGTCATCCGGGAGGAGCTCAAAGTAAAGCCGCTGCTCCTCCACATCGAGAGGAGCCAGATGAAATGGTTCGGGCATCTGGTCAGGATGCCACCCGAACGCGTCCCTCGGGAGGTGTTTAGGGCACGTGCGACCGGTAGGAGGCCACGGGGAAGACCCAGGACACGTTGGGAAGACTATTTCTCCCGGCTGGCCTGGGAACGCCTCAAGATCCCCCGGGAAGAGCTGGACGAAGTGGCTGGGGAGAGGGAAGTCTGGGCTTCCCTGCTTAGGCTGCTGCCCCCGCGACCCGACCTCGGATAAGCGGAAGAAGATGGATGGAACATCAGGAGGTTGCCTACAGCCACAGCTTTGTAACGCCAACGTTTTTTGACCCAGCGCCCGGCTACAAGAATCAAGCTACCTTGCGGAGAGACAGCTCCACGTTGGTGTCTGCGTTGAAGTTATAGCGAGCCACCGCCTCGCCGATCTCTCTGACATGCGCGGGCGGAGGAGGGCGGCTTGGCTGCTGCTGCTTCTCCGAAGACGCCATCCTCTGCACGAAGGGAACACCAATGAGTGCTGTAGAACACGCGCTTCTAGCAGGTGTGCACATACCTCCACGTAAGATATGGGGAGGATTCCCACGCGGCCGCGGTGCTCGCCTTCATACCAGTTGTTGTCGATCTGCCTGATGATGTTCACGGCGTCGCCCTTTTTGAACGTCAGCTCCCTGCAACACAGTCCGGTTATTCATGAAGGGGAGGGGGGGGGGGGGGGGGGAGTATTAAGTAGCATCAGCAAGGCGTGCATGCGCCGTACGAGTAGTGCACAGCGGTAAGCCATTCATGAGGTGACGGAGCAACGAGGCAGAAGTGGGACGTCGGCGGCGCCGTAAAGCAATCATAAGATTTAATGGAGCGAGTTGCCGATGGTCGGTTAGGGCGTTCATGCTCGGTAAACTGTCGCGGTGCTCGCTTGTTTTGCGGCGTTGGCTGTACTCACTTAGCCGTCTGGGCCTTAAAATCGTAAATGGCTCTGGCGGGCTGCTTCTGATGGAGGAGAGAGAACAGAATGAGTTGTGTCATCTGTTTGTGGGAAACCTGGGAAGTGAGAGAGAGGGAGAGAGAGAGAGAGAGAAAGACAACAAAAAGCACAAAAACAATTTAATTGTTCCATTATGCCTGACAGTGTGGTGAACAAAATCAAACAACAACCATTAACAGCTGTGGCCGTAGGGAACATCTTGATTTTTAGTTTTTGTTTTTTAGTATGAATGCACAATATTTTCTTTCCTGCTTCTTAAGACAGAGTAGGATAATCAATACCTTACTGGTGCAGATTTAATTGCACCAGGAGACTTGTCCGCAAATCATTTCGATAAAATCACAGATCGCTTCACCCCACCTCTATTGCGAGTTGTTGTGATTATATGTAACTTGTTTATGTGTGTTATGGCAAATGAGTTTTTTTTTCCCTTTCCCAATATCACCTTTTTCCCACCTTTTTTAAGGAGCGCCGTAAGTGGCTGATCCGTTGGCGGTCCTGTTCTTGTCTCCCTGTAACGTATATCTGCTCTCAGTGGGACTGTGCCGAAAATGTAATTTTAGTTCTTATGTCTTGTACATGTTAAAGAATGGACAATAATAAAGCATCCTGAATCCTGAATCTTCAGCCCTCGGGTTGTCTCTGGCTAACAATTTGCACATTTCAAGCGCCGGCGGCGAGCCTCTCTTTACGACTTGCTTCTTTAGCAGGCGTCTCCGTAGTAAACCCTGTCGTAGTAACGCTGGTGTTTTCAGATAACAAGGTTTGATGTGTTGATGCGTGATGTTTTTTTAATTTCCTCTTTGCAAATGTTTGCAGAACATTTGGTAAAACAGTGAAGAAGTTCCACAAGATCGACGGCATGTTTGTTTACAATGACCTCAAGATATTTACAAAACGCTTTACTTTCATTTGAAATATAATAATTTTTGTTATGATTTCATTTTATGTTTTAACAAAATTCTTATAATTTTTTTTGTTTTTAAATTTGCCTTTTTGTAATTTTCTGTAAAGCACTTTGAATTGCCTTGTGTATGAATTGTGTTCTATAAACAAACCTGCCTTGCCTTGATTACAGCACAGCATGTAGGAGAAAAGTAGCGTTTGATTTGCTCACCCTAACACACCTAGGGCACAGTATGAGGAATCTTGCCTCATTAAGCGTTTTTTATTCATTTATTGGAGTTATTTTTTTATTATTTGTTATTTAATTTTTCTGTGTGATGTCATAATTCCTCAAATCGGCCCCATAATTATTGTGTACCCTTAGTTTTTCGAAAAGTACAAGTAGGGATGGGTACCGAATCCAGTACTTTTTTTGGCACCGACTGAATCCTGCCGGTCCTACCGGGCACTGATTCATGTAAAATCCAACGGTGTCATGTTTCGTGACGTGCCGCCCGGTTACAGACTCTTAGCACTTTAACACTGCAGCAGCACTGAGAGCAGACTCAGCAAAATTACCTGTAAATAATGTTGCAATTTTCAAAGCCAACGAAGAAATTCACTCAATAAATGCTCCAACACAAGTAAAGTAAGGCTCCACTTAAAAAAATAAATTAAAAAAAAGTGCTAGCTTGATGCTAATATACATTGACTTTGGTATTGACATGCTATTATTTTAGCATTAGCAATTTTACAAAGCGATTTCAACACCTCCAAATGTGTTAATGAAAACTACAACTAAGATGCACGCTACAATCAAAGAGCTGGTGCGTAATACGTACAATACTTACATTATTAACACTTTTTAGGGCACAACTGACAAGTCAACACACCATAAACTATACACTATACTTGCCAACCCTCCCGATTTTCCCGGGAGACTCACGAATTTCAGTGCCCCTCCCGAAAATCTCCCGGGGCAACCATTCTCCCGAATTTCTCCCGATTTCCACCCGGACGACAATATTGGGGTCGTGCCTTAAAGGCACTGCCTTTAGCGTCCTTTACAACCTGTCGTCAGCGTGCCGGCCCAGCCACATAATATATGCGGCTTTTACACACACATAAGTGAATGCAAGGCATACTTGATCAACAGCCATACAGGTCACACTGACGGTGGCCGTATAAACAACTTTAACACTGTTACAAATATGCGCCGCACTGTGAACCCACACCAAACAAGAATGACAAACACATTTCAGGAGAACATCCGCACCGTAACACAACATAAACACAACAGAACAAATACCCAGAACCCCTTGCAGCACCAACTCTTCCGGGACGCTACAATATACACCCCCGCTACCACCAAACTCCGCCCCCCCAATCCCGCCTACCTCAACCAAGCCCCCCTCCTTCCCGAATTTGGAGGTCTCAAGGTTGGCAAGTATGCTATACATTACTGCCATCTAATGTTTTTTAAGTGCAACTGCATTGCAAATGAGACTCAAATTGTTTACGAAAAGAAGATATAACAACTGGACGTTTTTAAATGTTGCAATAAAAAAGTTGATTGATTCCGGCTTATTAGTGATTCCCAGAGCCCAAAAAAAGTCTGCGGGCTATAGAGCGTTTTCTATTCGGGCTCCAGTACTATGGAATGCCCTCCCGGTAACAATTAGAGATGCTACCTCAGTAGAAGCATTTAAGTCCCATCTTAAAACTCATTTGTATACTCTAGCCTTTAAATAGACCCCCCCCTTTTAGACCAGTTGATCTGCCGTTTCTTTTCTTTTATCCTCTGCTCCCCTCTCCCTTGTGGAGGTCCGGTGGCCATGGATGAAGTGCTGGCTGTCCAGAGTCGGGACCCGGGGTGGACCGCTCGCCTGTGCATCGGTTGGGGACATCTCTGCGCTGCTGACTCGTCTCCGCTCGGGATGGTCTCCTGCTGGCCCCACTATGGACTGGACTCTTACTATTATGTTGGATCCACTATGGACAGGACTCTCACAATATTATGTCAGACCCACTCGATATCCATTGCATTCGGTCTCCCCTAGAGGGGGGGGGGGGGGGGGGTTACCCACATATGCGGTCCTCTCCAAGGTTTCTCATAGTCATTCACATCGACGTCCCACTGGGGTGAGTTTTTCCTTGCCCTTATGTGGGCTCTGTACCGAGGATGTCGTTGTGGCTTGTGCAGCCCTTTGAGACACTTGTGATTTAGGGCTATATAAATAAACATTGATTGATTAAAATATTTTATCATTATAAAAAAATCATATTCATTAACACGTACAAATACCGGGAATCGGTAAGGTATCGGTTCAAATATGAACGGTGCCCATCCCTAATCATGAATGGTGAAGAATCCTTGTTATATCTACCTCTGTGTGCGCTTTAAAATGTTGACTCAGCAGCAGGTGGGCGTGTTAGACCTGCTCGACACTCTCCCATTGCAAGGTAAACGTTATTTTGTGTGTCCTGCTTCAATTTTGAGGAATAAACGGCAACTGGTGATCATTTGAGTTGTATATAAACAAGTTGGCTGTTCTGTAATTAAACAATGTGCATTTCTTCTGCACGGTTCTTCTGTGTTGTAACAATAATAGACGCCACACAACAACACACTAAATGTGGTATCAATGATAAAAATATTGCTACACGAGAACAGATTGTACCTCTCTGTCGGGAGTTGCTCTTCTACTCTGGGGCGTGTGTCGTCCTTCCACGGCAGAATAACTCCTGGGGACATCCTGGTCTGTGATTGGCAAAGGAGACAAGTGGATGCAAGTTACAGCCGTTACCATGACGACGGTGATTGGCAAGGGGGCATGCTCAAAATAATAGAGTGAAGCGTGCGACGATGATGCTCAGGAAGGGATGGAAACAAAGTAAATGATTTGTTTTCCCAAATCACTTGGATGAGGGCGCTGTGATTTCCACAACACGACACAAAGACGCACTTTGGATCCGATAAATGCAAAATGAAACATATGAGAGCAACAACTTTTGGAAAAGAAAATGACATACGGTACTTCATAAAAAATAAATTGTACAAACAAAGAAAACTATGAATTGCATCGCACCATCCTAAATAACATACTGTACATTCTCAAATATAGAACGCCTTCGATTTAAATAGCAGGAGGAATTAGCTTTTCACATCAGAATTTATAATAAAAATGTTTTACTTAATTAAGTAGAAAAAGAAGAATAATGTATTGTGACTAGGGATGGATACAAATTCCCCGGTACCTTGGAACCAGTATCGGTACTCAATGGTACAAATTTGTGATGCTCATGTGGTAAAACAAGTTGTTTAATAATGATGTATTCTTTAATTTAATTGTGCTGTCCAGTTGTCATATATTGCTTTCTTAATCTTATGAGCATCATTTGCAAGTATGCTTTCATTGTAGATTGTCCTAGGTGTGTTGCCATGGTCTTTGCCATTATTTGAGTGTGCCAGTCTTGTTTTTTGTTGAGTCCTACAAAGTGTTTGTACTGTAAGTATTGTACTCTTTACTCGGGATGGGTACCCTTCACATTTGAACTGATACGGTACCTGGGAATCGATACCGGTACTCGACAATACCAATTTTCGGTGCTTTTATGTGTGTGTTAATAAATGTTAAATGTTTATTAGTAAAATGTTATTTTTCAATGTAACATTTAAAAATGAGCTGATTATGATAACTGTGCTGTCCAGTTGTTATATCTTGTTTGCTTAAACAATCTGAGTCTCATTTGCAATGCAGTTGCACTTCCAAGACAATAGATGGCAGTACTACATAGGCTATCTATGGTATGTTGTCTAACTAGGAAGTAGCTTTTTCCAGGATGTTGAATATGCTATGTTGCGCCCTACAAAGTGGTTGTACTACAAGTATTGTGCTTATTACACATCAGCTGTTTAATTGTAACATTCATCTTATTTGTAGTTTTCATTACCAAATTTGGAGGTGTTGAAATCGCCATGTCAAATAGTAGCCTGTTTATGGCAAATCCAATTTGAATTGGCATCAAACTCGCGCATTATGGGAGAGCAGAGCCCTACTTTAAGTTTGAGCGTTTTCTACCAAGCATACTTGCTTTGTTGGTGTTGAAAATTGTAACATTGATTGATGATTGTTTACATGAGCCGGTGTTTAGTCTGAAACCGGACGTGGCGTCACATTCAATAAAGATGTCAAAATATTGCACCGTTTGATTTTACGTAAATCGATACTCGATAGTACAGATTTAATTCGGTCGATGCCTATAAAAGTACACAATTCGGTACCCATCACTATTTATTGCACACCAATTGTTTGATTGTAACGTGCATCTTTGTTGAACTTTTCATTACCAAATTCGGAGGTGTTAATATCGCCATGTAAAATCGCTAATGCTAATCAGTAGCATGTATATAGCATATTCAATGTAACTTAGCATGGAGCTAACTTGAGAAGTGGAGCCTTTCTTTCAGACATGCTGGTTTTGTTGCATGGAAAATTGCAACATTAACTAGAGGCAGTCCGCTACGAATACGCCGGTTTGCCCGCCAAGTGCTTGAGCCGTGCTACCGGACGTGGCGACATGCGACACAAAGTTATGGAAAATCGGTACCGTTTGATTTTACGGGAATTGGTATTCTGTAGCATTAATGGAATTTGGTAGGTATTTATAAAACGTATGACATTTGGTACCCATTCCTAATCGTGACAACGTGGGTGAAGCAGACAAAGACCACATTAAATTCAAGGTAAACGTATGCAGATGTAAAGAAAAGATGATATCATAAAGAAGGCGTGCTGATGTGTCATCTCCACCTGAGTAACAGAGACCATTCCCATTGCCGCGCTCCTCCCCGTAATCGTTACAGTTGGTGACGTCCAGGTGGCGTGCGTAACAGGCACTGACTGGCGACTGCATCCGTGGCGACTGCAACTGCGGCGTGGGCGGATCGCCCCTGTACGAGGCGTACCCCGTCAGGCTCTCGTCTGCGTACGCCGTGGCAGGTGAGCGCCCCTCGTGCCAACAACCCCTTCTCCCCGGCAACGAGGAGCTCCGTTCCGGTACGCTTGGCAGCAGTTCGGAAAGTATTCTCCTCAGGATGCTGTCGTCGGGCGGCCTGGAGCCTCTGTGGCCTCTCTCGGCCTGGATGTGCTCGTAGATGTCTCTCAGGGCGGCGTCTAGCGCTTCGTAGATGGCCTGTTTGGACTTGGGTCTGCTACCCCGACCTCCGCCGCCACCGCTGCTGTTGCTTCTCCTGCAGCTTGGCGGCGAGCCCTTTTTCTTGTGGAAAGGCACTGGGCTGACCAAGAAGGCCAGTTTGGACATCGACTGCTGGGATTGGCTTTGGACTTGGGAGCGGCTGCCGCGACTCTGCGGCAAAGGTCTCTGGCAGTCCTGGCGTGCTCTCTCTCTCTCGTGGCGGAGCATGGTGGTGAAGCGGGTGTAGGAGGCGGGGCAGCGGCCTTTGCAGGAGCTGATGAGGTGTCGATGTTGGTAGCCCTGGTTCTGGCCAACACTTTGGTGGTGATGATGGTGTCGGCGGTGGTGCGTGTTGGAGCCATACAGGCTCTCCGAGGAGGTGAGTGAGCAGTGGTCAAAGTCACTCTCGCTGCAAAACGAGGACCCCTCCACCTGAATGAAGTCACTGAGGTCTGAGGCGATGGCGTCCTGCTCGCTGTCAGAGTAGTCGGGGTTGGCTTGCGGGGCTCGAGGGACAGGAGGAGCCAGATAAGAGCGCAGACGGTTGGGCTCCGGGCCAACACGAGGTTGTCCCTCAGGGGGGATTCGAGGCTTTTGTGAGTGATCCACGGCGTGAGGTACTGGTCTGTTGCCGTTGTCGTCTTCCTCCAGCAGGGACTCTATGGAGAAACGCCGCTTTGGGAAATTAGGGGTGCCGCCGCCACCACTGCTAGCTCGAGACGACGAACCACCCGGAGTCGTAGTGCCTGACGGCATCTCGCTGTCCCCCAAGTTGGGCATCGATTTGGACTTCTGGATAAGGCGCTCGTATTCGGAAATGCGGTTCGGCACCGTATCGTGGGGCACCTCTTTGCCGCCGGAGGGCGACCAAGGAGAGAGGCGGTGCAGATGCAGGTGAGGCTGCTGCTCCAGCTCCAGGATTCGTGCACGCACCGAGCGGATGACCTCAGACGGGATCAGATGGGCTCTGTCGATGTGATGCATCTTGCGGTATAGCTTCAAAAAGTCAGGAGAGTCGCGTGGGAGGCGCCTGTGGAGTCGAGGCGCTGAGCCGACAGAGGCGGACCCGTTCGAATCCGAGTTGTTACCATCGCACAGCAACGACCCGGCACTTTCCGAGCGGCAGGCGCGCCGCCTGCTCGGCCCGTCGTCGTTCAGCAGGTCGTCGCAGCTGCGAGACCTGAGCTTGCCAGCGGGAGGCAGCGCCTCCTCCGCATCCCGGTGCCTCGACTGCCAGGAGATAAACTGTCCGGAGGAGGGGCTGCCTTCCGGGCCCGCGGGATCAGAGGGGAGGAGGGGGGGCAGAGAGGAGTTCTGGCAATGACCCGGAGATGTCAAAGTGTTTGAATACATGACGCATGCGGCCCCACCTTTTTAAAGACGTCCCAAAGAGAGCAGCGTGGTGGGAAGAGAAGAAGAAGCAGGAAAGGGTGTTAAGCAGTAGTAGCTAGCATGAAAGAGGAAGGAGGAATCACAAAACACTCCTTTGAAGCAGATAAAGAGCACCAGTATGACAGTCTGAGGGGAACAAGAGAGAAAACAAAGGTGGAGACCAGTGTGTGTGTGTGTGTGGTGTGTGTGTGTGTGTCTACCTTTGGCTCTGGAGGGCGAGGATGGCGAAGAACGAATGACAGGTTTCTTCAGGGTGCTGCTGGGTCTGTTGGCGTCTGGCGTTTTGGGCGACGTCACGACTCGGCTCTGTGAGGACGGAGCGTTTGCTTGGGAGTTCGTCGGCTCGGACTTCCTTCTCTTCCTGTAGTCGCTGGCAGCACTAAAAGATGACAAATACGTTGTTCAAATCAAATCAAATCAACTTTATTTATAAAGCACATATAAAATTGACCACAGGGGTAGCCAAAGTGCTGTACAATAGGCAGGTTAAAAGATAACCCAAGAAAAACGAGCAAACACAACACAACACAAACAGAGCACGATTAAAAAATAAATAAATAAATAAATAAACATAGAAACAGGTTCACAGCAGGTGCATTATGGGATGCCATAGCAGGATGGAGTGTGTTTTTAAGAGCAATTTAAAAACAGGAAGAGAGGAGGCCTGTCTAGAACTCAAAGGTAAGTCGTTCCAGAGCTTGGGAGCAGCAACGGCGAAAGCTCTGTCACCTCTAAGCTTCAGCCTTGTGTCAGGGACCGTCAACAGCAGCTGATCGACTGATCTTAGGGGTCGGGGGGCAGTAAGGCTGAAGGAGGTCGGAGAGATATGTTGGAGCGAGGTTGTTTAGACATTTGAAAACAAATAGTAGGAGTTTAAAGTTGATTCGGTAGCTCTCCAGGGAGCCAGTGAAGGGACGCTAGTATAGGGGTGATGTGCTCACACCTGCGGGTCTGTGTTAGCAGACGAGCAGCAGAGTTCTGCACGAGCTGCAGGCGGGCGAGGGAGGCCTGGCTTATGCCTACGTACAGGGCTCTGCAGTAGTCAAGACGAGTCGAAATAAAGGCGTGGATTAATTTCTCAAGACAGAAACGGTTTCACTTTCGCTATTTGGCGTAGTTGATAAAAGCTTTTTTGTACGACGCTGCTGATTTGTTTTTCGAACTTTCAAATCTGAGTTGAACTTTACCCCTAGGTTTGTGACACAGTTGTTGAGATACGGGGACAGAGTGCCGAGGTCAACGTTGGGGGAGCGACTTGGACCGAACAACATAACTTCTGTTTTGTTTTTATTTAGGCTCAGGAGGTTAACTGAAAGCCAGGCTTTGATGTTGTGCAGGCAGTCAATGAGACGTTGGACCGTGTTATTTTGTGCCATGGGAAAGTGGATCTGTCAGTCATCTGCATTAAAATTAAATGCAATACCATGCTTCCTGAAAACAGAACCAAGGGGGAGAAGGTAAAGCACAAAGAAAAGAGGGCCAAGAATTGATTGTTATGACTTGTTATGCTAGGCCATTCCCTTTTTTGTCCCGTTTAGTTTTTTGGGTGATTGTCCGGTGCTTCTGGGTTCACTTCCTGTTTTGCGTTCTTATTTTGTTTCCACTTCTTGTTTGGTATGTGTTCACCTGCAGCAACTTCACCACTGCTTCTAAGCACTGTCCTCTTCATTTGTGGGTGATTAATGATTGTTTTTCACCTGCTGCTACGATTACCAGAGGGCTTTAAAAGCCAGAGTCACGGGTTAGTTGGTTGTGGGATCACTGTTGGCGTCACGAACACGCTCAGGAGTAATTTGAGATTCTTGTTTTGCTTCACTCATTGTTGTGAGCGCTCCCCGAGGCTCTATTTTTTCATGCACAGGTTTTCCCTGTGCTTTTCTGTACAATTCGCCGCACTCCATATTTGTTTTGTCCTTTTGACATGAAATACTCTTCACCTGCACGCTGCCTGCTGGCTCCTGCATTTTGGGGTCACAAGTATCGCTACAAAGAGCGAACCTAACATATTCATCAATGTTTCCTAAAGGCCCAAATTAACATCTCTGTTCAACAGAATCTATTAAAGTTGTCAGGTGTGTGGCCTACAAATGTTAATAACCAGCAGGGTCTCAAATTAGCATGGGTCAAAACACTTTGGAATTGCCAGCTGTGGCTGTAGGCAACCTCCTGGTATATTAATATTTATTTTATTAATTACGCAGGATAGCAGTAGCTAAAATGCTCATTGTCCCTTGTGGCATGCTGCGTTAGTGCTGGTCTTGTAAGGCAATTACACCGGATTCGAGCCCAGGTCCAAGTTGACTCAGGAAGTATTGCAAATTGATGTTTGCTTTGCTTTCAAAGCAGTCTTATATACCTCGGAGTCTTGTTCACGAGTGAGGGAAGAGTGTATCGTGAGATCGATAGGCGGATCGGTGCGGCATCTTCAGTAATGCGGACGCTGTATCGATCCGTTGTGGTGAAGAAGGAGCTGAGCCGGAAGGCAAAGCTCTCAATTTACCGGTAGATCTACGTTCCCATCCTCACCTATGGTCATGAGCTTTGGGTTATGACTGAAAGGACAAGATCACGGGTACAAGCGGCCGAAATGAGTTTCCTCCGCCGGGTGGCAGGGCTCTCCCTTAGAGATAGGGTGAGAAGCTCTGTCATCCAGGGGGCGCTCAAAGTAAAGCCGCTGCTCCTCCACATCGAGAGGAGCCAGATGAGGTGGTTCGGGCATCTGGTCAGGATGCCACCCGATCGCCTCCCTCGGGAGGTGTTTAGGGCACGTCCGACCGGTAGGAGGCCACGGGGAAGACCCAGGACACGTTGGGAAGACTATGTCTCCCGGCTGGCCTGGGAACGCCTCAGGATCCCCCGGGAGGAGCTGGACGAAGTGGCTGGGGAGAGGGAAGTCTGGGCTTCCCTGCTTAGGCTGCTGCCCCCGCGACCCGACCTCGGATAAGCGGAAGAAGATGGATGGATGGATGGATACCAGGCGGTCTCCGAATGCTACATAGTTGCTGCCAACTTGTGGACAATGTGAGTAAGTCAGATCAATGACCCTTGAAAGTATTTTGAAATGAAAGCACAGCATCTAGTTATATGACACAATCCAAAAAACCTTTCCTAGTCATGGTACACAAAAACAAAACAAAAAAAATTCAACCAACACAAAAAGACAACACACATGGCCACAAATAACACAACATGCTCATTGAACATTGTGAATTATGAAAAACGTCCAAACACCATAAAACATGTCAAAACTACATCATTTTAAATCCATTAGAGTGCATGATGGGAAAAAATGTAAAACACTCTCTCAACATTTATCCATGCTTGGCGCATTTTAGCTGCTTGATATTTCTGATTGATTACAAAACTTTAAAAAGCAAACAAGGTAGCAGTCAAACTTTCACATACCGTATTTTTCGGACTATAAGTCGCAGTTTTTTTCCTAATTTGGCCGGGGGTGCGACTTATACTCGGGAGCAATTTATGTGTGAAATTATTAACATATTACCGTAAAATATCAAATAATATTATTTAGCTCATTCACGTAAGAGACTAGACGTATAAGATTTCATGGAATTTAGCGATTAGGAGTGACAGATTGTTTGGTAAACGTATAGCATGTTCTATATGTTATAGTTATTTGAATGACTCTTACCATAATATGTTACGTTAACATACCAGGCACGTTCTCAGTTGGTTATTTATGCCTCATATAACGTACACTTATTCAGCCTGTTCACTATTCTTTATTTATTTTAAATTGCCTTTCAAATATCTATTCTTGGTGTTGGATTTTATCAAATAAATTTCCCCCAAAAATGCAACTTATATATGTTTTTTTCCTTCTTTATTATGCATTTTCGGCCGGTGCGACTTATACTCCGGAGCGACTTATACTCTGAAAAATACGGTACATTAGATTGTTTTTCCATACAATATTTCTTATCCAAAAGGCATGTTCATGTTTAGATTGTGCTGTTTGTGTAGATTTTAATTGCTCCTTTGTAGGAGATATAATACAGCTATTATTAAATGTTAATATTCTTACATTGCAACGACAAATGAGCATGATCTTTTTTGTACTTATTGAAGAAATCACCATAAGCTTCCAATTGAGGACGCAGTGTCGGCCTATTCTTCACGTGCTATTTCTGCACACCAAGGAAAGTGGCAGTGAATAAGCGGGGCGGCGGTGAATGGAAGAAGGACAAGAGAAGGGTGGAAGGAGGAGGGGGAGTTTGCTGAGGCAAGGATAAGAGGTGAAGGGTACAATCAATGTTTTCATTTATTCCGGCTCAGTGAGTCAGAAAGGGAGATGTACAAGCCAATAAAGGCCGACACTAACCTAAATAATGAGTGAAAATGAGGAAAAAGCAGAGCAAAAACAAGGCAAACAGCAGAGAGTAGGAAGCTGCGCTCCATCACAGCGTGGACCAGTGATGTTGACACTGTGGGGGAGGGGCGAGGGATGCAAAATAAAAGAAACAAGAGGGGTTACCTCGCAGGTCTCTCGGGGGGCTTGTCGGCGGGGGCGAGGAGCAGCGACGCCTGGAAGACAGCGGAAGACAAAAAGAAGAGAAGTGAACAAAAGGGAGGAGGAGAGGGAGCGGCGGTCGGCGTCACGTCGCAGCCCGGCTGCATGCGCCTCTCGCTGTGCCACGTTTAAAATGCTCCCCTCCCGCATGTGACGCGAGGGATGGTTCCACGTGGCGCACCTGAGCAGGACGAGGTCCTAAAAACAAATCCTGCTCTCGCTCTCTGGGGCTGCTTGGGAGAATGGAGGCAAAGGTGAATGAGCAGAGGAGCTCAGCTGCTGGGGCAAATGTTAGCTGACAAACATGGCCTGGGCCACTGGAATGGATTCATAGATGACATCAAAACAAACTCAACACAACTAATAAAATACATTAAACAAAACATATTCACACATTTCTTTGATTAATGCTAACTTAACCAGAAAGTCTTTTTTAAGTATCATTTTGTATTTACTTATTGTTTTCTATTTTTATATATATATTTTTTTATATTTATATTTTTTCCCCAATTACCTTATTTTCCGTACCATGGGGCGCACCGAATTATAAGGCGCACCGCCGATGAATGGTCTATTTCTTTTATCTTTTTTCATATAGTGTATAAGGTGCACCGGATTATAGGGTGCATTAAAGGAGTCATATTATTATTATTTTTTTCTAGATGTAAAACACTTCCTTGTGGTCTACATAACATTTAATGGTGGTTCTTTGGTCAAAATGTTGCATAGATTATGTTTTACAGATCATCTTCAAGCTGCTTTCTGAAAGTCGCTTCCGTATGCGCCGTTTTGTGGCCGGTCTTATTTTACGTGGCTCACCTTCGGTAGCGTCTTCGCCCCATCATCTTTGTTGTAGCGGTGTAGCGTGCAAGGACAGGAGCGGAAGAAGTGTCAAAAGATGGAGCTAACTGTCTTCATGACATTCAGACTTTACTTAAATCAATAACGGAGCAGCATCAACAACAAGGCCGGAAATGTGTCCCATGAAAAACCGTCCGACCGGAACTCTCTAATAGCCAAAGTTCCTTGGGTGGATAATGTAAACTCACTACACCGGTATGTTTTAGCGCTTTCATGGCGAGTTTACTGACAGATATAAGCAAGAACTTTACACTACTTTATATTAGAAATATCAACAGCGGAGGATGGATGTCCCATAACAAGAAGATAGAGAAAAAGAAGAAGCTTATCGACTACAAAGGCGGAGGCGCGCAATTTGCAGATCCCAAATACAGATCAGCAGGTACCAGAAGGTAAGAAAAGTTGCTTTTGCATTATATTGCGAAATAAAACGCCAGATACCGGTAATATGTCTTACCTTATACACACACCATAATAATACTCGTATGTTGAAGCACATCAAACGGTGCAGCCTACACATATCTCTTATGTTTGACTGGTCACACTTTTCATTACACCATGTACCAAATAAAATTGCTTCGAGGTGGGTAAGCTCAACCAAACTTACTTCTTACATTAAGCGCACCGGGTTATAAGGCGCACTGTCAAGCTTTGAGGGAAAAAAATGATTTTAAGTGCGCCTTTTAGTCCGCCAAACACGATAGTTATTATTTTTTAAAATCCCATTATTATTATTTTTATTATTATAATATAACTAAAAATGAAAAAAAAAAGTGGTTTGATGGCAATATCTGCAAGTGACACCATGAATGAATCCAGCAGAGGGCACTGTCTCAAAAGTCAATTCCCTCAAATGAAGAGGTTCAGGAAGTAGTTTGAGAGATGCAAAGTTGTGTAACTGCACTTTTTAGTGGTACAACACTATGGAGAGAAATGTTTTATGCAACCAAACAAGAATTGCAGCCCAAAAAATATTTGCAAACAAATAAAAGATTTGCAACCAAAAAGACAATTTATACCCCACCCCCCAAATAACAAAAACAACATTTGCGACCCAAAAAATATATATTTGCAAGAAAAAATATTTCCCCAAAAATTAAAATATGGATTTATAACACCCAACAAATTTACAAACAAAAATAATAGATGTGTTATTTAACCCAATAAAATATTGCAAATAAAATAATGGATTTGTAACAAAAAACAGATTTACAAACAAAAATAATGGATTTGTTACAAAAAATAATAAATAAACAATACATATATTTGCAAACAAAACCATTAGATTTGTAACCCCCCAAAATAATTGCTTACAAACAAAACTGCTTGAATCAAATATGGCTTCTCATGGTGGGAGTGGGTTTACCTCAATGCGCTGGCGAGCCGAGATGTCTGGATTATAATCCAGTCGTTTTTTAGGAGGCTTGAGTGGCAGCAGTGAGCGTGGGGAGCAGGAGGAAGAGGAGCAGGAGGAAGAGGAGCAAGGTGAAGATGAGGTGAAGGAGGAGAAGCAGCGGTGACATCATGAGGAGCGGGGGAGGAAAAAAAAAAACACATGTGGAGAGAGTGGACACCCGTTAGACAACTGGAGCACGACACCAATATTGTTGTACAATACATAACGTACATGTCAACATACACGCCATCCATAAACATAAACAACGCTATATCTAATAAACACCTGCACATCTTGACTTCAAAAGTGATGTTGTAAAAGAAGACAAACACTGCACACTTCATTCGATACACAATCTGAACACAACGCACCTTTATTACTATAACCATACTAATATTGAAGTGAAGCTGTCAGAAAGGCGCCTCATGGCGTTTAATAAAGTTGAAAAAATGAGAAACATCTCCCATTATGATCCACTGTGGTCAAACACAACCAGCAGAATAATTTATATATATATATATATATATTGAAATAGTTAATAGTTAATTAGATAATTAAAATGTAATCATAGGAAGTATTTTTTAGTGTTAGAATATAAACAATTTTAGATTTAAAAAAACTAAAAAATTATAGATTTAACCATTGCAATTTTTTTTCTTAAACAACCCATATAAAATAAAATAAAAATAGTTTTTTGATTGGAAATTAATTAATTTTAACATTTGAATTAGATCCAAAAAAGGTAAAAAATTAATAAATGTAACTATTGCAAAAAAACCTAAAATAGTAATTTTTTTAAATGAATTTTAATAAACAGATATATGGAATTGTTTTATGTAACTGTAGGTAAGTGTTCTATCTTTTAATTGTTTTGTTTTAAATACTTAATGATTTGTTTGTATTTTGCATTTTTGTTTTAATCAAATTAAATAACTTGGAAAATCAACATTTTACAGTAAATAATTGTTTTAGTACATAACACAACCTAGCTACTACATCTTTTTAATCCTTATTTCTTTATCATAAATGACATCATCTTATGATATCATGTCATTGCAAATCATTTACTTTTCTCAAACAATCCGTAAAGAATTAGGATTTTTTTATTTTATTTTACCATTTAATTTCCCCGCCCCCCTCAAATAAGGATCTATTTGGAAAAAAATGGACAATTTAAATGTAACTGTAGGTAACTTTCTTTTGTCAAACAAAAAATATTATTTATTAAATATTTGGTATTTTACAAATGTATTATTTTTTCAATTACTGCACATAATTATTTTAGTACATAACAAAACCGTTCTCCCATTTATTTTTAATCCTTTTATCTTCTTAATCATATATTTCCTTTGCCAAATCTAATCATAACTTTTCCTCAACAGTATAAACACTGCTAATTGGTTGAGAGACATCACATGGTTCTTATTGGTCGTCTTATAATGAAGTGCGTGGGGTACAATTTAATAGAAATTGTCCAATATGGCTGTTTCCTGTAAAAGGCTACATTAATACTTGTCCAGGCGTAAAGGCAACAATTTCATAGAACTAACTTTAATATAACTGTGAAGTGGATCTCATATTCAGCAGGTATACCCAATGAAGTGTCCAGTGCATGCACACACACACACACACACACACACACACACACACACACACACACACACACACACACACACACACACACACACACACACACACACACACACACACGCACGCACACGCACGCGCACACACACACACAAATGTGCCCATGCAGTGTAAGTGCAAGCTGTCCAAAGCAGAAAAAGGTCCAAGAGTCAAGCACAAGCTGCAGTGTTGTGCTTTATCGGGGAGTGCAATTACTATTGTGATAAAGTGACGCTCTACCAGGTGACGTTATTCGGTCCGTGCATCCAAATGACCTCAATAACCCGGCCGGCCTTTCAACACTCGATGGGATTATTCTCTCACGTAAAAAACAATCACAACAAAGCAAGCAAATAACTCAAAACAGTGTTACTTTCACACCATAACATCTGGAAGTAAAAGATGATCCAAGATGTGTGGCTGCTCTCAGCAGCATTACCATCCACATCCGGCAGAGGGCGCTAAAGCCTAATGCGCAAATACAGTTCAATCACCTGGAACATTCTTATATCAGATGTCATATGGACCTGTACATTAAGCATAAATACTGTACACACTCCCAATTAATGCCTTTATTCCTGCTGTTCTCAAACGTTTTTCACCAAGTACCACTTCAGAAAACACTTGGCTTCATACTTGCCAACCTTGAGACCTCCGATTTCGGGAGGTGGGGGGTGGGGGCGTGGTCGGGGGTGGGGCAGGGCGTGGTTGGGGGCGTGGTTAAGAGGGGAGGAGTATATTGACAACTAGAGTTCACCAAGTCAAGTATTTCATATATATATAACTACATCCTGAAAATATGCAAACAAAACTGTGTTTAGATAATTGATACTTCAAACGTGCATAAATAAATATTAAGGAATATAACATAACTTGGCTTCTGAGAGCTTCAAAATGTAATGAATAAAATGCTAAAGTTGTTGATAAACAAGCAATTATTTTAATAATTAAATATGGTCATTTTAAATGAATTATTATGATAATTTAAAATTAATTATTTCAAATATGTTTATTTTAATGTATAATTCTATGGCTGGATGTAATAAGGAGTCAGAAAAAATACAAATAAAAATACAATTAATTTTGATGTTTTTAGCAAAATATAGTAAAAATGTATTTAGTTTTTTTTTTTTTTTTTTAATTAATAAATATATTTATTTTTAGGTAAGATAAACATAATAATACAATTTATCTCTAGTCTGGATGATTTATTTCTTGTCACCCTGTTGTCCTTCCGTCGTGAAAAAAGGCTGTCCTCACTCAGGTCCGCATGGAGCTGGAGGGGGCGTGGTCTCCAGCTCCGGCCGAAAATCGGGAGATTATATTTGTCCCGGGAGGTTTTCGGGAGAGGCGCTGAATTTCGGGAGTCTCCTGGAAAATTCGGGAGGGTTGGCAAGTATGCTTGGCTTTTTAAGTACCACCATAATGATCAACATTAAAATACAGTAGCGTAGTAGGCCTGAATATTCATTAAAAACAAGACAGTTAACAAGCATATTTCATATTTTTGGCCACTGTCCCGTTTCACACAGTTTGAATATTTAATTATGTGAATATTTGGCATACCGCTAGATCGAGCCTGCGTACCACAGTTTAAGAATCACTTCTCTAGCAATTTACCACTAGGGTCTCTAATTGACATTGGCGCCTGTGGCTGTAGGCAACCTCTTAAAAACAAACAAACAAACAAACAAAAAAAACTCTAAAAGATGGCACGAGCTGAGTTTGCAGTCCAATGCATCATTTACCAGCTCTGCGTCCACTATAAAATGTTGTCACGGTTGTCGCTAATTAATGCTGACTGAGCAGTTTTTCTCCTGAGTACACTTTGCCATTTTCTCCTGCACTCCAAATCATTCTGTGGCAAACTTTGTTGGTGAATATTTCCACAGCTGCTAGCCAACATACAGGAGGTGGTAGAGGAGTCACAGCCCCCCCGACAGGTAGGACACACCATGCGCACACAGCTCGCTAGCCCCAACCAGTCTACCTACGGGTGCTCAAAACACACACAAACACACAGTACATAGTCCTAAAAACCACAGGGGTGGTTGGAGGAAAGCGGGTGCAGGCCTAAGGCGGCGAGGTTTGGTTTTTGCGCAAATAAAACACGCCAGGGCCTGACTTACCGGACGACCAAACTCCAGCTCGGAAAAGAACTTATACCAAGGCTCGTTCTCTAAATCTATGTCATCATAGGTCTGGGAAAAAAAAAGCGTGAGAGTGACAGAGAGAGAGAGAGAGAGAGAGAGTAGGTGGAAGAAACACAAGGATGGAGAGAAGTGACATCAAGAAGAGACATGGAACGTATGGTTAGGACATAAAGGAGGTGGACATGGGCCCGGTTTGATTGAGCATGGAGATGTTTGGACTCTCTTAGGCCATGTCTACACTAAGCCGGATAACCCCTTAAACGAGTAATTATTTAGCATAAGCCTCGTTTCAGCCACACTAAATCACCGTTTAAGGCCACCCCTTCTCGGACAAATTTTTACACGGGTAAGTGCGCCGTCCATTTCTTGAATCTCTGGCTCTTAGCTTTGTATGGACTCATTAATCGTTTACAAAGTGAGTTCGGGGAGGAAGTGTCGCCAGAAAGTCCGCGCCCCACACAGGAAGTGACGTCAGAAAGATGGAGGCGAGTCATCCAGACATGCTTGTGTGGAAATCACATAGGAATTCCTTAACCCTTGTGTGGTGTTCGGGTCTGTGGGACCCGTTTTCATTTTTTATTAAAAGAAAAATGATACAATTAATTAATTTTTCAAACTGAGACTCACTGACTTTGGCTCATTTTCTGTGAAGAACATATATCAGAATACATATTTAATGACCACACACCATACACCCCCCCTACATATTTCTATTACATACAAGATGTCCGGGTCCACTGGACCCAGGGCTAATAGCAGTGTGGAAATTGATGTTCTGTGTACCACACACACACACACACACACACACACACACACACACACACACACACACACACACACACACACACACATATACACACACACACACACACACACACACACACACACACACACACACACACACACACACACACACACACACACACACACACACACACACACGGAGGACAGAGTGTAGGTACACAGAACATCAGAGGGTCAAATGTGCGACAAAATGAGAGCAGACAGTGTTGACAAACAAGAAGAATCAAAACAAAAGAAGAATCCCTGTGGGATGCAGAATCTGGCAGATAAATTTTCCGTGCAACGTTTATATTGTTGTTACTCAGCCAGCGTTTGTGGGTCTGATGGACCCGTTGCATTTTGTGGCTTTTAATGCCTCACAATCAAACACTTTTATGTTAAAATACTGAACAGATGTTTATTGGGATAAGGTAAACATCTGGAGGTTTTTTGGGTTGGTGCACTAATTGTAAGTGTATCTTGTGTTTTTTATGTTGATTTAATGAAAAAACAATTTTTTTTTTTTTTTACATTTCTTGTGCAGCCCGGTACCAATCGATCCACGGACCGGTACCGGGCTGCGGCCCGGTGGTTGGGGACCACTCTTCTAGGGTATACATCCAGTATTTTCTGGTACCGATCCTACCGGGCACCGATTCACGTGAAATCCAACGGCCCCATGTTACGGTAGCAGGGTTGTGCGTGACATCACTCCCGGTTGCCGACTCGGTCGTACTCTTCGCACTTCTGCACTTTGTGATCACTCCAGCAGCACTGAGAGTAGACTCAGCCAAACTACCTCTGGGTAATATTACAATTTTTAATGCCAAAAAATGCCTCCAATGCAAGTAAAGTATGGCTTCACTTTTCCAAAAATACATTGATTTTGCTACTGACCTGCTACTGATTAGCATTAGCGATTTTACATGGCGATTTCAACGTAGCCCCCGCTAAGATGGCCACCACGTAGGCACGTCAATGCTATAGCGCGCTGTCGCATCTCGTCCTAACTATTTTTGGCGCTACCTGTTCAGAATTCTCCATGTTTATGCGGAGATGCTTATATTGAAACCTTTTAGTTCGAAAGGTTCACTCCCGCTTACGGTTTTGCTCTTTAACCTCTAAAGGCCTGAGTGGCCACATGCGTGGACAGCACCTTTTAGCTCTTATTTCCAAAATTGTCTACACTACTGAATTGGGGTCTCATGGCCGCTTATGTGGACACTTATACTGCCATCTGGTGGTTTTAGAAGAGTATAACATACAATGGAATTTGAAAAAAAAAGTGTAAAAATAAGAATTAGCATGTCACTAAACATGAAGTACACGTTTGTTACTTATGGACTAAGTACATCATATAAAAAGATGATTCACAGTTTTTAATTCTAATTAGGGTCCAATAAGCCCAAATAGCAAAGAGAAATAAAAAAAGCATGTAAACAAACAGCTTGAGCCTTAAGAGGTTAAGAGATGCATTTGAAGCATCATTGGCGTCTTCTAAGTGTTTGTGATTCATTTATTGATGTCGTGGTGTGATTATAGACACAATGACAGCTGTGTTTGTTTAGTAAATTGAATCTGACTGCTACACGAGTTAGCTGTCATGCGCCACAGATGGATTGCAGTTCGACAGAAACCATTGAAAATGTTACAACATTAAAGAACACATATAATATTCGATAACAATTCAAAAAAAGTAAATATAATTGTAATTACATAATTTTTGTATTTTATTTTGAAGGTTGAACAAATCCTGAAATTGATTATGCTGGAGTATCCACTGCATTATGAAAAATGTATCTCTTTTTATTTTTTCACTGGCTCACATGCTAACTACGCATGAGAACTGTGGAGAAAGTCCCATTATACACATGAAATTGAAAAGGCCGTTGCATGCCCTCGGCAACAAGAAGGCCATTAGAGTCGGCAATCAGCCTTCTAATTACCCAATCAAATCAAGGCAGCATTATGTAAATATTTACATGCATCTAAACGAGATTACTGTCGAGCACTATAGTCACTTCTTCCTGTTTTATTCCTGCTCCTGCACAGATGCCAGGGCATGTTTTCGAAGGTGTTGTCGCATCTGTTTTTAGGAAAGATGAGTCAGCCTGAAAAAGTGTGAGGCTTAAAGCTGGCTGCTGACAGCACAGTGCAATAAAACACACAAAAAAGCAACACAATGAGGAGCGGGATGTCTACTCAGCGTTATAATTAACGACCCAGCAGGGATCTTGTGCAATGGCCGTTGTCTCTTCTCGGTCTATCAGGGTGACTCATGTGTTACTGCACTCGCTACATTACAAAACAGCTGAATGTTAATTTCTTCTAACTCGTTTCCTTCCGCACAGACTTCCCATTTCTTTTCTGGGCTGTCTGCTTCAAATTGGCGCGAGCCTGAGTAACGACACTGCTAAGAAGGCGACCCTTCCGATATTGACAGCAGTTCTACATATTATCTAATACTAAAGCCAATAAATCTTGCCCTGCAGGTAGCAAATGTCCCCGGAAATGGCTCACAGGATGCACTTTAAACACCCCGGTCATAAAAAAAGCAAGGATGAGGATGAAAAACTGATGCATTTCACTAAATTCTTTTCGTGTGTCTTTTTTTAAATGATATAAATATGACTGTTAAATTAACTTAATAGGCCTATTTTTTCAAAGACAAATCACCACAAAATAACAACACGATCACAGCCACACTGTGGATCTCTGCTTGGTAAATACAAGTAAAAGTGCAACTCAGTATTGCAGCCATATCAATGAAACACACTCTAAAAGTCAAGGAAGTTGTGGACCAGTGGGTCAAATTGTATTAAATATTTTTATTATTTAGGGTCAGAATTTATTTTTATTTTTTTATTATAATTTTATTCAGGATACATCTTATTTTTTTATTATTAATTATTTTGGTTTACATTCTTTATAATTATTTTATTGTTATTTTTTGGGGTTAAATTCCACATGTATTTTTCTATTATCAATTTTTACTTTCTATCTTTAAATTGTTATTAATATTTTTGGGTTACATCCTATCATTTTTTTTTTTTGGTGCAATTCTATTTTGATATTTTATTATCATTACTTTTTTGGGCTTTATTTTTATGTTTAATTTTTATTATTTATATTTTGCGGGGTACATTCTTTTATTTTTGTATCGTTTATATTTTGGGGGTTACATTCTGTGTGGCCGCATGGCAATGAAATGCAGTACTTCACCACCACCAACAGAGGGCCCCAGTACTTCAAGCCCAACTAGTGTAGCTTGGCCTAACCAGTCCGGCCAGAATTCAACCAATCCCCGCGAATTATGTGCGTCCTCGCCACTTTGTCCAATGCTTGCAATTTTCCCGTACATATTGGCCGAAACTAATTTGTCTCTGACTGTCCGACTCTTTAATACTCAAACGGCACAACTGTTACCCTCCCGCACAAATCAAAACAACTTCCTGCTCCTGCTCTACGGCGCTAAGCCGTCTGGGTAATGTAGTAAACATTGAACAACACAGCAGCGTCCTCACTTCCTATATTACATGGATTTATTTATTTAAACTTCAAATATCCATTTACATGTTAGAGATGTTGAAGTGTGATGATAATCTCTTACTGTTTCTCATTTACGAGTAAAAATGTAACAATTCACACATGATCTTAACGAGTGGGGTTAAAAGTGTTGGAACGTAAATCAATGTTTAAGACGGACAAACACTTTTCAAGTGTAAAATAAACACGGAAAATGTTTGCAACTTGTGGACAACAGAGCAGACAGCGGACAATAAGGAAGCCTTTGGTGGTGTTTCTATAAATGTAGTCAATTATTACTACCGTCAGTTATGATTCATTAAAACTGTACAGTAATTTGACTATAAGCTCTGAATTTGTGCTTTTACTGACATCTAGTGTCTACTTTTAAGTCTGCGTTGTATAAAACAAGAAAAACATCAATATAGTATTTTTTTTTCAATTTTTTGGGGGTTAAGGTTACAAGGAATACTTAAAACATTGATAACAAATTCATAAAATCACAAGTTGATTCAATGTAATTGAAAAGAAAAAACAACTTTCTGAAAAAGATGCAGCATTTTCAGGACCTTGAGGTCGCAAAAAAAACCTGCTAAATTCTGGAGGGACTGATAAATGGGCTGAGGTGAAGTAATCGAAACAGGGATAGCAGAACTACACAGTCTTTAGCCGTCATGCTGAATAAAAAAAGACTGAAGTTCTATTCAGAACCGGTTGATCAGGAAAAGGTATAAATATAGAAGGGAAGCAAACTAAGTGCGATTGAATGCTGCATTTATTCAGTTTTGCTACAATTCCGCATTTTAATAGAGCTGGACGATTATGGCCAAAATAATAATCACAATTATTTTGATTGATATTGTAATCACGAATAATTAATCACACGATTATCATGAGTAATTATTGTACCACCAAAACTCAACTTTACATAGAGATAAACCAAATTAATCAAAATAAGTAATGAATAAACCAAAAGTAAAACAATAATAAAAATTAATTAAAATAACAATAGCATAACACAATTAAGTTTTTGCGTTTACATTTTTTTTAATTCCGTTTTTTACCTTTTACACTTATTTTATCACCATAGAGTGTGTGCTTTTTGTGTCAAATAAAATCTAATAAAATGTTTGTTAATTAAGTGCACAAAATCCTCATTTATTGGTGTAATACATCTTTGGACAATTCTGACCAGTATTTTAGGTCAAAGCATAATTGTGTAATGTATCAATAAGTGCTTTAAGCACATTATGCTCGTTTAAAGTACTTTTTTGAAACCTTTATTTTGTAAGCGCAGTTAAACCGGATGTGGCGCACCACGCTATTATTGTGAAGGGGGGGAAGTGTGCTGTGCTGCTGTTCGCAGCTTGACGAGTACAGAAGCGACTCACCTTAGGCGACTGCTGTTTGTACATTGATGTTACATCCATGATGTCGTTCACAACAACACAAGCAGATGAGATGGGTTGTGTGTGTATGGATTGTTCTTTCTAGCTTTAGCTTCGTAGTTTAGTCGCTGTTTTAAGTGACCGTTTGACTGATTGATTGAAACTTTTATTAGTAGATTGCACAGTACAGTACATATTCCGTACAATTGACCACTAAATGGTAACACCCGAATAAGTTTTTCAACTTGTTTAAGTCGGGGTCCACGTTAATCAAGTTTCAACATTCTTTAGTTTGAGTGTGTCGGGGCTGAATGAGCGCTATCGGACACATTATTTTCCCAAACAAGTGTTCCTTCTCCTCACAATGAGAACATTCACTCGCATTTATGTCAATTTCGATGATATTATTCTGAGTTTAACAGCGGGCTCTGTTTTATTGGCGCGGTTGCGTAAATGCGGAAAACAATTGACTTTTTTTTTTTTGTTGAGTTCAGTGATTATTATTGATGAGGCATACTAGCAAAGTAGCAACCATAACAGACTTCCCAAACGTGCTCTTTTTGTCACTCAAGCTCCGGAATTTGCAAGCACGTTTCGCGGCCCATTAATCTACTTGTAACAAAAAATGTCATTCCCGTGTCGTGTTTTTTGTGAGTGCAAAAATATTAGAAAATATTATTAAGAAAAGTTAATTATTCCAATGACTGTTTTTCGGCAATTGGTTGAAATGTGCATCCATTGTCTCAACATGATTTTATAGCTGATTCTGGGCTTCTCTAGACCAGTGGTTCTCAACCTTTTTTCAGTGATGTACCCCCTGTGAATTTTTTTTTAATTCAAGTACCCCCTAAACAGACCAAAGCATTTTTGGTTAAAAAAAAGAGATAAAGAAGTAAAATACAGCACTATGTCATCAGTTTCTGATTTATTAAATAGTATAACAGTGCAAAATATTGCTCATTTATAGTGGTCTTTCTTGAACTATTTGAAAAAAAAGATAGGTTTTTATTTATATTTATAAAGGATTTTTGAATTGTTACTATTTTTAGAATATTTAAAAAAAATCTCACGTACCCCTTGGCACACCTTCAAGTACCCCCAGGGGCACGCGTACCCCCATTTGAGAACCACTGCTCTAGACCATCTGGAGTTCATTCTTTTAAGAAGGATTAAAAATAAAAGATACTCACAGGTCTGTCTTGCTCTAAAATTGAGGACTTCCCGGGCTCATATTCAAAAATACTGCGAGGCTCGGCTCGATACTTCCGTGTGTCCACTCTCCTGTCAGGTGGACCCCATTCATTCCTGCAGAGGGAGACCACAATCATAATTGTCCTCAAGTAAGTGTTTTAATAACATTTCTCACATATCTGGCGTGTCTCTGTCACTGTCTCGGGCCCTCAGCTGGAGCAGCGAGGGCATAGGCGGCGGTGGCGGCGGAGGTACGGGGGACGGTGAAGGATCCCGGGCGGAGAGGTGGCCGCCGTTGTCCGAGAGGCTCTTGGAGAGAGGTCTGTACGTGTGAGTCCTTGGGGCCGGGTGGGACGTGGTGGCGCTGGGGGGCACGCTGTAGTCATCTTTTATGAAAGACAAAAACAGATTAAAATATCTTCTTCTAAAGGCAAATTCAACAGGCTTAATAATAACGCATCTCTCACCATTATTGATGACGGCATACGTTGCACTGTAGGTGTCAGAATAGTCATCATCTGGAGAGAATTTAGGTCAAGTTAGGTCACGTCCACAGTAATGTATCCCACTGGGCATCTTACAGTCTAAGATGCTGTGCACTGTAAAGGCTTTGATCATAACCAGGGCCTTTTTATTGGACCGCAATTCATCTTTAGTAGGTGATAAATGGACCCAGGCTGTTTATTAAATGTAAAAACTCCTTACATGTGATTTATGTTTTTTAACTTTATTAATAACTACAATATGCAATTTCGTAGAGAATTTGCACGTGCCCAGCTGCAACGCTGATGTTTACATTAGGGGTGTCCAAAGTGCGGCCCGGGGACATTGTAAAAAAACTAAATACTAAATTATAAAAAACAATTAGGGCTGCGAATCTTTGGGTGTCCCACAATTCGATTCAATATCGATTCTTGGGGTCACGATTCGATAATAAATCAATTTTTTCGATTCAACGCGATTCTGGATTCAAAAACAAATTTTTCCGATTCAAAACAATTCACCATTCATTCAATACATAGGATTTCAGCAGGATCTACCCCAGTTTGCTGACATGCAAGCAGAGTAGTAGATATTTGTAAAAAGCTTTTATAATTGTAAAGGACAATGTTTTATCAAATTATTACAATAATGTAAATTTGTTTTAACTATTAAATGAACCAAAAATATGACTTATTTTATCTTTGTGAAAATATTAGACACAATGTGTTGTCAAACTTATGAGATGCGATGCAAGTGTAAGCCACTGTGACACTATTGTTCTTTTTTTTTTAAATGTTTTTTTATTTTTATTTTTAATAAATGTCTAATGATAATGTCAATGAGGGAATTTTAATCACTGCTATGTTGAAATTGTTACTAATATTGATACTGTTGTTGATAATATACATTTTTGTTTCACTACTTTTGGATTGTTCTGTGTCGTGTTTGTGTCTCCTCTCAATTGCTCTGTTTATTGCAGTTCTGAGTGTTGCTGGGTCGGGTTTGGTTTTGGAATTGGATTGCATTGTTATGGTATTGCTGTGTATTATTTTGTTGGATTGATTAATAAAAAAATAAATAAAATAAATAAAAATAAATAAAAATCTATTTTTGAAAAATGAGAATCGATACTGAATCGTACAACGTGAGAATCGCGATTTTAATTCGAATCGATTTTTTCCCACACCCCTAAAAACAATGCAGGCTGTTTTTTTAATTTAAAACTGTCATTTCTCAAAAAATAATACTGACTCAAAATCAATGTTGTTATGAACAAAATCAATGTGGTTAAGAATTATTGACACAATTAAACCTCTAATTAATTCACATCACATATTCCACTTTGAAATAATTTTTGGGGAAAATATTCAAATTTTGTGTGGTTGCCATAAAAAAACAGTTTCCTTTGACAAAAAGAGCATAGATCAAACAAACCAAAAAAAGGTGGAAAAAATAATAACATCTTAGATCTGAAGTTGATCTAGAGCAGGGGTGTCCAAACTACGGCCTGCGGGCGAAATGCGGCCCACCAGCGTGTTCAACTTAGATGTCTTCAATTCGGCCCGCGAGGCGGAACGAGTTTGATAAGCAATATGGCCAAGAGTGGTGTATTTATATCAATTACAAATATGCCAGCGGTCTAATAACTGCTATTTTGGTGCCATCTGGTGGCCAAAGAAACTTACTCAACAATTAATTGTACTTGCAAGGACACATAGCACAGCGTCTATTGCTATGACCCAATCCAAACAACTTTCCCTGGTCCTGGTGCAGAAAAAAAAACAACCAGCAAAAAGTCGACAAACCTGGTCACACATAACACAACCGGCTCTTTGAACTTTGTGGATATAATAAAAAACGTCCAATCAACATAAAACATTTTTTTTAAATTACACCCATTTAAATACATTACAATGGATGATGGGAAAAATGCAAAATACTCTCTCCACATTGATCCATGTTGGCCCAGTTTAGCTGCTTGATATTTCTGATTGATCAAAAAACCTTAAGGAGGTTGTCGCAGAAGTAAACAAGGTAGGAGTTGAACTTTCACATACTCTTAATATCCAATTCTAATAATTATTTTATATATATATATATATATATATATATATATATATATATATATATATATATATATATATATATATATATATATATATATTTATATACATAAATCTCCTTCTCACCCCGGTGGGGTGGTATCTGTGTCATCCTCAAGCTCGGGTCCTCTACCAGAGGCCTGTGGAGTTTGAGGGTTCTGCACAGTATCCTGGCTGTTCCTAAGACTGCGCTCTGGTGACGGTGGCAGAGAAGAGGAGTGCGGAAAAACTCCTCTGCATACCGTTATCAGTAGTCAGAGGAGCCTGTTCAGTGCTAGACTGCTTCATCCCAAGTGCAGGACTAATAGACTAAAAAACTCCTTTGTCCCGTACGCCATCAGACTGTACAACACCTCTCAGGGGAGAAGGGGGGGTACTAGGATGACAGGGGACGCAAAGCATCAACAATATTAAAATAAACTGCAACAAAAACAGTGCAATAAACAGCAATAACAGTGCAATAAATTTTACAGGTGCAATATACACATCACAGCTCTCATATAATCGACAGTATTATCGTTTTTCTACATTTTCTACTGCCTAGTTTCTCTTGTTATATTTTTATTTTTACTGTTATATTTTAATTCTTATTGTTATATTTTCTATTTTATTTCCATTTATACCTCCATTATTTACTTTTTCAAATTCTATCTCAATTCTGTACACTGCTGCTGGAATTTTAATTTTCCTGAGGGAACTCTCCTGAAGGAATCAATAAAGTACTATCTATCTATCTATCTAATATAATCAAATTCTCCTAACCATAGCCCCTTGATAATCGAGCGGACATAGTAAAGGCGTTTATTGCCGCATATGTGGTTGCTGTTCGACAAAACAATCAGGTTGTCGCGGCAACAGTGGCTCGAAGACACTGGCTTTTTCTTTTCCAACCCGTATGAAGAGACACCAAGAAAGCTGGGCCGCGTCTGTGCCAAAAGGTTGTGTTGTCTCAGTATTTGGCAGGCGTCCAAGCAAGTGTGACATTTTAAGCCCTCCGTGAAAAAGTCCTCACGTTGTGTGGCGCAGTGGTTGAGCCACGACACTCCCATTGGCCGCCTCTATATTTAGTCTCGTATTGCCAGCCAACATCCATGCCTTGATCAGCCAGCTGTGGAGCTTCTCGACACATGGTTCCAACTTCTCCCTCACGTTTGCACTCTACAGCAGGGGTGTCAAACGTACGGCCCGCGAACAGGTTTAATCCGGCCCGCAAAAATGAGTATGCTAAGTATAAAAATGAGCTGCAATTTTTGAACGAAAGAAACTGCTGTTCTAAATGTGTCCACTGGATGTCGCAATAACAATTCAAGTGTAACCCACGTCACACATGACACTGTTTAAAGATGGCGTGTCAGCTGACTTTAAGCGCCCTCTGGATTGGCTGCCACTAACTCCAATCAGCGCAGGTGCAAGCAATCAGCTGCTCCTGTTGTGGCTGGCGGCAGACTACTGCTGTAGCGACGCACAACACCTTTTTTCATTGTAAATGATCCACTCTACAGATAAAATAATGAAACGGTAAGATGCAAAGACTTAAGTGAACATGACTATCATCTTTAAAGTAGTTAGAATTTCGTGCAGCGCTCGCAATTGGTTGAATGCACGATGCGCACCCTGAACTCCATTGTAAAAATGTGTGTTTCCACATTTGTTGTATGATCTATTTTATTTTATGCTTAAATCTATCATGTTAACATGTATTACATTTGTAGTTATTGTCAGAAAAATTGTATGTAAATTATCAAAAAACTTTCCGTTCTCTGAGTTCCCAGTGAACAGACAAAAGCTGTCTTTGTTGCACCAAGTCAAAGGCTTGTAAAATTCCATTGTGTACGATAGAAGATGTCAGGTTTAAACATTGATGACATCTATTAAAACAGACAGTTATGCTACCTTTAGTTTGGCTATTATGGTGTCATTTTGACAATTGTTATGATTATGGTAATGGTAAAGGTAATGTTTGAAAGATGATACATGAATGTGTTGTGACAATTGCAGATGTCACCAATGCGGCGGTTTTCCAAAAACGTCTTTAAGGGTCAACCGCCAACATGAGCATGCTGAACAGGAAGTGCATAAAGTTTCTGTCTTGCTTCTAGTGAGGGCGGTCGCATTTTTCTCCGCTCCCTCCTTCCCTGCTTGCTGTCTTCGTTTTTGTCTTGTCTGAACTTTTTTGAAGTCTCTTTTTTTGCGCTGTCCTCAAATCTAAACATCAAACATGGATATGATCAGCTGGACTCTCGAGAGTCTTTCCTTGTCTTTTCGACAAGGAAAAGAGGTTCGGGGGAGCCTGGCTGCCCCGATGAACCATTGCTGCGGGGTATGTGAGAGACTCCTGGGATAAATGGAGAATCATGTGCCTCTCAGTCCTTTCCATCGAGGATGTGGAAGACATCTACCTATTTGGAACCGTGATCGCGGGACACCTGCTGATTGGGCTGGGCATTGCTCTGGTGTATCGTCAAATTTGGAAGACGATGGCAGCCACTCAAGGAGCCCAACGGCTGTTCGTCGCAATGGAAGGATTGGGCCTGGCTGTGGGAACACAGACTGTGGCGATTTCTGAACTGAATCGCAAGATGGATCTCATCATGGAGAAGTTTGCTGAGAAGGAGAATTGAATTGAATTTGAGAGAAACCAGCATGGACAAATAGAGCAGGCAAGTCATTGTTTTTTCTGACTGCTCGCGGAAAACAACATCCTAATCTACGATTTGACTCCCTCGAATGGCCTTGACGCTATCAGGAACAGACTGTTCTGAAAAAGACCCCCGAGGACAGCTCAACGATGGATGCTTTTGACCTCCCTTTTTCTCAACAACACCTGGTGTCGAACTTTGAGATCGGCCCCAGTCCACAAAAACATTTCAACATCACACCCAAATTAATTGGCCATACATGCACGCACCCGCCCCTTCCTCAACCAACGGGGTTATGGATGGCTAGTAGCGCTTTATAGCAGCAGGCCGGCCTCCAGGGCCCCAAATCCCCCCGCCTCTGTTGCGAGTTGTGATTATATGTAACATGTTTATGTGCGCTATACTATGTGAGGTTTTTTTCCTTGGACTCAGTCTGGACCCCCTCCCGAGGGTCCAGCCTTAGACTGATATTTTTTACTCTTCCCCCCTTTCCCAATATCACCTTTTTCCCATCTTTTCTAAGGAGCGGCGTAAGTGGCTGATCAGTTTGTGGTCCCGTCTTGTCTCACTGTAACGTATGTCTGCTCTTAGTGGGACTGTGCCGAAAATGAAATTTCAGTTCTTATGTGTCTTGTACATGTTAAAGAATGGACAATAATAAAGCATCTTGAATCTTGAATTGAATCTTGAATCTTAATGGCTTTGTAAATACGCTGAGACAAAGTCTCAGTTCATTGTGTACTTCATGGTGTTTTTGAAACCAATGTTTTCCTCAGAATTTTAAACGGATTTAAAGTGTTTTGCCAAGAGGATTATTTATAACGTGTATATTTTCAGAATGTTCTTGTTCTATTTTTGGCCGAAGTGGGACAAAGAAAACAATTTTAAAGTTGTCTTTATTTTTACATTATTATTCCATGATTTTACCAGTATGGCCCGCTTCGGAACAGATTTTCCTCTATGCAGCCCCTGAGCTAAAATTAGTTTGACACCCCTGCTCTAAAGGGTTGTTATTTCTGACATATGTATTTCTTTGGTATGAACATTCAAAACAAACATGGTGACTTTTACTTTCAGCTCCGGCAACAAAAGGACTTTTTAGATTTGCCTGTCTGGAGGTCTGCTGCACCCCCGCTGAGGCGTCTTTGCCTGCCACTAAAGGACGTGGCTAGTCATTGGGATTATTAGACGCACAATTACGCAAGAGTTGTTGTCGGTATTTGCTTGTTGATTGCAACAGACAGAGAGCCTGAGCGATCGGGAACAAACAAGCCTTTTACGGACTTTCGCCGTCTAACCCGCTAAATTGGAGCACATTTCCCAGGGTGGATTGTGTCTTTATTAGCGAGTGCTCGCCGTTCCTGCTCCTTTTTCACGGCCTAATGAGTTCTGGCTCGCGGGTCTCGTAGGGTCAGCGTTAACGAGAACGAGAAATGAGAAGGGGACACAATGAAAGGAGGTATATATCTTAAGTGGCCTGCAGGAGGCCACGTTACGCATACCTGCTTTGTGCACCTTGTGGATCTGCTTGAACATGGTCTTGTACCAGTCCTTGGGTCTGTCCACCGTCTGTGTGGAGAGAGACATACTTCAATGCTCCGTGTGCTATGAATGTGACTTTTAAAACACCATAACATTTGTCCTTAGAGACTGTTTATGACAGGGGTGTCAGTTTGGCCCGTGAGACCTCAAGAGTTTATTAAGGAATCTGGCTGGGTGTTTTCAAATTATTTTCAAATATCTGACAATCTGATTGCTGCAGATTTGTGAGTAATTCAGGTCAATGACCGTGAATTGTGATTTGAAGCAAACACAGCACATAATATACTTATATGACCCAATCCAAACAACCTTCCTTAGTCATGGCCAACAAAAAAATGTGACCAACACAAAACGGCAACATATAACACACTGAACTATGTGGATGTTACAAAAAAATGTCTACCGTATTTTCCGCACTATTAGCCGCACCTAAAAACCACAAATTTACTCAAAAGCTGACAGTGCGGCTTTTAACCCGGTGCGCTTTATATATGGATTAATATTACGATTCATTTTCATAAAGTTTCGATCTCGCAACTACGGTAAACAGCCGCCATCTTTTTTCCCGGTAGAACAGGAAGCGCTTCTTCTTCTACGCAAGCAACCGCCAAGGTAAGCACCCGCCCCCATAGAACAGGAAGCGCTTCTTCTTCTACTGTAAGCAACCACCCGCCCGCGTAGAAGAAGAAAAAGCGTGCGGATATTACCGTACCGGTACGTTTCATTTCCTTTGTGTGTTTACATCTGTAAAGACCACAAAATGGCTCCTACTAAGCGTCAGGGATCCGGTTCATGAAAAGACGCAATCTCTCCATCCGCACACGGATTACTATTTCACAGCAACTGATATTCCTGTGAACCGCACTGTGGATACAACGGGAGCACGTACGGTGAATATTCGCACCACAGGGAATGAGAAGTCATCCTTCACTGTGGTTCTAGCTTGCCATGCTAATGGCCAGAAACTTCCACCCATGGTGATATTCAAAAGGAAGACCTTGCCAAAAGAGACCTTTCCAGCCGGCGTCATCATAAAAGCTAACTCGAAGGGATGGATGAAGAAAAGATGAGCGAGTGGTTAAGGTAAGTTTAAGTTTACGCGAAGAGGCCGGGTGGCTTTTTTCACGCAGCTCTGTCCATGTTGATATACGATTCCATGCGCGCCCACATCACGCTGGTTTTAATATATTATTAAAGTTTGACTGACCTATTTGACTGTTTTTTTGACATTCCTTTAGCGCAGTTAGATGCGGCTTACAACACGGGGCGGCTTATAGGTGGACAAAGTTTTGAAATATGCCGTTCATTGAAGGCGCGGCTTATAACCCAGGGCGCCTTATGGTGCGGAAAATACGGTAATCACCATAACAAATTCAAAATGATACCCATTTAAATCCATGACAATACATGATGGAAAAATTGCAAAACGTATCCATATTTAGCGCATTTTAGCTGCTTAATAGTTCTGATTGATCGCAAAACCTTAAGAATTTCAAGATATTTAATATAAAATAATAATAAATTCAATAAAAATAATAATGCAGTGCTCCATTAAATATGGATTCTTGGAAAGAAAAAAAATCTTCAAAATTAAGAATTTATATAAAATCGGATTAAAAATAATAGGGATTCAGATGTAAATAAAAAAAATTCAGCACCCCTAATTATTTGTACTAACACTTTTTAAATTGGTTTAAACAAAATAATGCATGTGAATGACTTATGTCAACTTGGATTGACAAATAAATACAGAAAATATGAATTTAAAATTAGACTTCTTAAGTTGAATGCACTTGAGGTTGTGCAATTCAGAATTTGACTGAGTTCAAATTGCCGTTCTGTATGACGTAAACCAATATTTCATTAAGTTTGACAAAAATGTTAAATGTGACTCGGAACACTTCCTGTACGGCTATTTCAAGGTTTTAAGATGGTCACAGATTGACCCTGTAACGGACTGTTGCTGTTACTACTATAACTATTACAAATGCTTGATTGTTGTTGCATTAAGAGTATAAATAATGATATTATACCATCCAGCGCACAATAATTGTGTTTTTCAGTGTGCGTTGTATGACTGTACCAACATAATAACACAAAGAAACATCTGCAGGTGTGCGTCTACATTAGCAACGCTGACATTTAAAAACCACATCAGCGAGTGTGGTATGCGCGCCTTTGTGTACTCATTATAGATCTAAGAGCCACTAGCAGTTAATCCTCTCTTTATTCGGTGGCACTAAACACTGTGTTTGGCCTGGGCTCAGAAAAGAGGCTCCATAGAGGAGAGGGTGAGTGTTGGCCCGGTTAGTAGCGACTGAGCCAGGCCAAAAAGAGAGAGTGGATTGGTGGTGGTGGTGGTGGTGGGGGGGGGGACGACAATTACCACTTCACTCTCCACGGTTACCAAATAGAGAGGCCGCAAAAATGTTTGTCTGCTCACAATAAGGCGCATCTGCTCTTCTACTGGACTCTTTTTTTCACTTTCACCCAGCTTCTTACAGTATGTCCTCAATGCTCCTTAAACTCTGCTATTTTTAAGCGTCTCTTGAAAAAAAGTTACTGTAACTTGTTTGGTTTTTTAAACCATTTTTTCCCCACAGTACATCATGCATTCTGGGCTTGTTATCATTTTAAAAAAAACATTTTTCAAAACTTTGCGAGCGGTACAGACTTTGTTTGAAGTAGTATTTTTTCTAAATACCGATATTGGAGCCTTGAGTAGTGGCTTATACCGATATCAGCAGAATTCATACATACTTGTATTATTTGTGGAATGTTAGAAAAGGTTTTATCAAGTGAAAGTAGTCAAAAGGAGAACAATGGTAGGTATGAAAAACACTAACCTATTTATTATTAACCATCTGGAATGGACTTACGCCGTTTTTTGGCCACAACAATTCATGATAGGGACACGTTTGTTACTGGATACTTTCTAAAACACGTCTACCTTGGAGACAATGTATGTGTAAGTAATTTGCAACTATACTTATTTGATACTTGTTTATATTGACAAAAATGCTGCTTTAGACTGCAATATTGTTCAATGAAGGACACTTGTTGCGTATCTCTAGCATGTGTGCTTTTGTGTGCTTAACTGTTGTGTAGCTGCTAGCTCTTAGTAGCCTATAGCCTACCATGTTTACCTTTTGTAAATGACTTGACCAAATAGAAGTAAAGTCCAACTGTGTGTATTAATAGAGGACATTTAGATGTTAACTGTGAGTTTTACACAAGTAAACAAGCTGCAGGGCTACTTGTATCGGACATTTTAGATGCAAGTGGATATTATCCGATACTTGTTTTTTTGCTGATATCCTATATCGGTTAATGGCCAGGTCAATGCATACATCAGTGCAAAGGTTAAGTGAGAAGTAATTGACTTTGATTGATCTTGATGAATAAAAGTTAAAACATGATTAATCTGATTGTAAAACTTTACTGTATTTTCCTAATTTATTCCTACACTTTGTATCCTGCGGCTAATAAAACGATGCAGCTAATTTATGGTTTTCTCTTCGCTAACAACCATAATGTTTTGTATTGAACAAATAAAACACAGACAGACACTAAAAAAATGTGTTCTTGTTTTTACTAAAGCCCCAACTTTTGGACGAGTTTGCTCACTGCTGGTGCTTCTGGTTGAAAATGTACGTCCTGTTTTGCGCCTTGAACCGGAAGTATATCCTGTCTCGTCTATTACTGTATTCGTCTATAGCGTTTTACAATGTATCTAAAACAATTAGTTCTTACGAAACTGTCCTATGTGTGATGTCTGTAGGACTGTTTTCATGCATATTTGTACGTGCTATCGTGACGTAATTAAGCTAGTGTAGTTAGCATTAGCGAATATGCTTACGTTTTTAAGTCTTGGTGTTAGTATTGTTAACTTACAATGGCATTATTTTTGTATTTTGTATAAATTGTATTTTGTAATTATTTTCAGTTTAATAAATTCACCAAAACGTCACCGTGGAGTTATTGAGTCTGTTTAGCTGATTGGAGAGCTAGCCTCAGCAGCTAGTGGGTCCATGATGATGACTTCTGTTTTGTTTGATCATCCGTTTTACTGTCGTGTGAAAGGCGCCATTTGGAAACAATTAAGGTATGTGAAATATTTACAAAATCTTTCGCACCGGTATATATCTGTGGCTTATGGTCCGGTGCGGCTAATATGTAAAAATATTTAAACTAAAATTTGGTGGGTACGGCTTTAATACGGGTGGCTCTATAGCCTGGAATTCACTGTAATCATTTGACAACACTAAAAATAAATTAATTAATGAGATGACTTATTAGCTATTAGAGTAATTTGCTTAATCACCTATAGCACAAAAACTAATTGCTGATACATGGAGAGGAGGTGAGACTAAATATGCTAATTATTCCTACTCCATAGGACCCTTTAACTCAGGAGTGTCCAAACGTTTTAACTGGGGTACCACATTGGGCTTTAAAAAATACTTAAAAGCAAGCAAAGTAACTATATGTGTGTGTGTATAAATATATATATATAAATATCATTACATAGAATTATAAAATAATGGATATGCTCCAGCACCCCCCGCGACCCTAAAAGGGACAAGCGGTAGAAAATGGATGGATGAATGGATATATAATTAATAATTATTATAATTGGTTATTAAGATTATGTGAAAATTCAACTCCTACCTTGTTTACTTCCATGACTACCTCTTTATAAATTTGTAAAAATCTGAAATATTAAGTAGCTAAAATGCGCCAAACATGGATAGGTGTGGAGAGAGTTTTTTTTTAATTTTCCCATCATCCCTTTTAATGGATGGGTGTAGTTTTGATTTTTTTTTTATGCTTATTGGACGTTTTTCTTATAATATCCACAAAGTTCAATGAGCAGGATGTGTTATGTGTGATATGTTTGTTGAATATTAGTGCTGGTTGATTTTTTTTTTCTGCACAATGACCAGGGAAGGTTGTTTGGATTGGGTCGTATAGGTAAATGCTGTGCACACATTCACATCGATGTACAATTAATGGCTACTGACTTGAGTTACTTTTGTTGGCCACCAGATGGCAGCTATCAGATCGCTGACCATTTGTATATTATATGAAAACACTTGTGCCGTCTCGTGGGCCAAATTTAGGACGTTGGCGGGCCACCATTTGGACACCCCTGCTTTAACTGAAGCTGTCCTGGCGTGTGAAGCTCACCGTGCGGATGGCAATAGGGATGCCGGACTCATCCACAGGTCCGATGCCTTCATAATGGGGGGCTTTGATGACGGACACTTTCTTCTCTTCCTCCGAGAAGCGGGCGAGGGGCACGGTGTGGCTGACGTTGGTGAGGCCCGACACCACCGACTCTCTGGTGAACGACTCGCTGCCTTCTAAAAGCCCACAAGAGAGGAGTCCTTGTGTTATCAGGTCCAATCATTTTCACGCTAAGTGAGCTCACCTGAGCTCCGACTCGGTCTCAAGAGGCCCGTGCGAAGTGAGGCGGGCGGAGGCGGGTAAGACGGCGGGGAGAGGGGTCTCTGGGCGTGACCGGTGCCCCCGTTCATGGCGTGGGACAGGAACTGGCCCTGAGGGAGCGAGCCGGAAACACAATCAGGAAGACAAAATGACACAATGTGGTTCTTGAGTAAATCTCATGATTAATCAGGTGAGAATCTGTACGTGAGGACAGTTAGAGAGGGACACTTCAAAACAGTAAACACAGTTTCATTAGTTTGGTTACCACAAATCAGTCACACAAAGGGAAAACTCTTCCATCCAACAGGAGACAGCGACACGTTATTTTAAACAACAACAAAACAAGAAGTTTGATAATGAGAGGTGCAACAAAA
>NC_084572.2:28471802-28484302 GCF_033978685.3 Nerophis lumbriciformis | reverse complement strand
ATTGAATGGCAAGTTTAATTTTGAAGTCTTCGCAGATTACTCTCCAAAGTTATTTCCATCCACTGTCGCTGTGAGTTGAGTTATCACCGAAGTTCCACGTCTGCGTATTATCAGCGACTTGGAGCTCGTCCCTCGCAAAGTTTGTGAGTCACGGGTTGTGGTTTTTTGGCGGGTGTTTTTAGAATATGCGGTTGTTTATTTGAGCTTGCTTTTCCGTCCCCACAATGACGCAAAACACAAGTGCGCTGTCAGCTAATTTGTCCAGTTTACTTGTGGACTTGGCACATGTGCAATTACGCCCAGAATGACAGACAAACAAGTGACGAGAGACGAGTGAGAATTGGTGGCAGTAAGTGTAGAAAACTTCATATAAATATAATTAAACGATATGAAATGTAAATATTAAATATGATGTTAATATAATTTAAAAAATAAAAAATAATAATAAATAATTAAAAAAAATAATAAATAATAATATATATATAAACAAAAATAATATATATATATATATATATATATATATATATAAATATATATAATACGAGTGCGCAAAAATTTAGCAAGATTGGCTGAAAAACATGACCGCCGTCAATCAAAACGCTTACAAAATTGTCCATAGGTCAGTGAGCATTTTATCTAATGTTGATAACATTTTGGCTAAAACCACGATGTGGCTCAGGGGTGTTTTCTGAACAGCTAAAGTGTTGCTCTTTCTTCCACCTTGATGCCACCAAGATGTTTATGAAGTTTTAGTAATATTTCTCTGGCTTGTCTGTGGGCTGGTCATGAATGTTAAAAGTTAAAAAGTTAAAGTACCAATGATTGTCACACACACACTAGGTGTGGCGAGATTATTCTCTGCATTTGACCCATCACCCTTTATCACCCCCTGGGAGGTGAGGGGAGCAGTGGGCAACAGCGGTGGCTGCGCCCGGGAATCATTTTGGTGATTTAACCCCCAATTCCAACCCTTGATGCTGAGTGCCAAGCAGGGAGGTAATGGGTCCCATTTTTTTTATAGTCTTTGGTATGACTCGGCCGGGATTTGAACTCCCAACCTACCGATCTCAGGACGGACACTCTAACCACTAGGCCACTGAGTAGGTTCAGGCCACTGAGTAGGTAGAATGTACCAATAGCTCCGCAGGAGAAGGTCTTGGTGGAACTGCAGGAGGATCCTTGGTCTTCTCGGAAGCAGCTAAACCTGCCGGGTTTATCTGATTCGGCGTCTCGAGCTCCGCCGTGTTGTTTGGAGTCTCCTGATGCGTCGGGCCCTTGGAGAACAAACTAACAGAGAGCGAGGAGGTGCGCGTGGAAGGCTGAGGGGGTGAAGGGTCATCTGCGTTCTCGGACTGGGGGTCGTTAAGGTGCTCGGGAGGGTCGGGGATGGTGACGGGGATGACTCTCAGGGAGGACACCTTACGTTCTTGTGTATTAGCTGAAGCCGATGCACTAATGTCATTTAGCACACCGGACACCATTTGGACGGGGTTAGAAGTGTTTTCCGTGTCGGAGGACGTGCTGCTCCTGAAAGTGAAGGAATCTCTTAAAACCACTTGTTCTTTCTGAGAGAATGTTAGCTTCGTTCCGGGGCTCAGTTCATTAGCTAGCGCGGTGAGGGAGCTGGGGGCCGGTGGATTAGAAGTGGCGGCCGTGAAATGGAAGCTATCTCTTCTTGGAGGTGGGGACGGTACGTGGTCGGTATCCTTACGCAGCAAATTATGTGTAGCAGCCAGAACAAATAGCACAGAACATGTATCAGTCGGCATAGAAAGTCCCTGGAAAAACCCTTCGCTACGTCGGTACATGTGGGACGATTTTACCTTTTTGTCCTGCAAGTTGGGTCTGACGCTACGGAAGCCTTTGGCAGCGAGAGACGAGCTGATGGCGTCTCCGTTCTTAAGGCCATCTGTCGCACTGCATGACCGCCAAGAGTCTAGAAAGAGATGAGGTTTACTTTGTGTTCTGAACAAAACCAAGTCAAGATTGTGCAATGAACAGAAACAAGGAGACTTACTGAAGTCTGACGAGTGAGGATCACTCCCTGCGAGAAACACAACGACAATACGTGATATGAGATTGTTGTGCGGATCATACTGCTACATCCTGGCATTTTCTTGCCAAAGATATTGTCTCAAACCAGGATTATGCTTCTACGCTTTCCGGAGAGTCAAGTCAGTAGACCGCCATAACCCTCGCTGACCATATTACTTGTTGCCTTCATTCACCGCGAGAAAACAACGTTAAAGAAGTACAGGGAATGTCATTGCAGCTGCAACTTATTTAAGGATGTCCCGATCAACATTTTTGGCCTCTGATCCGATCCTATTTCAAGTACCGATCCGAAACCTTGACATTAGACAAAAAAACAAAAGGTTTTATAGCAAGTAACTAAAGTAAACAATAACAATATTTAATGTAGAATCTGCTAGTATTGTTGTACATCAGATGATATGTTAAATTTGTGGTATTAAATGCTACATACATTTGTTTTACCACTACTGCACAATAACTAAACTAATGTCTATTCATTGTTTGGCCGCTTAAAGCATCTGTTTCTCAGTTGTAATACACTTTTCCGCCACCTGTGGCAGTAATGACAAACAAACAAACGAACACTAGTCTGCAGCTAAAGTCATAGAGAATTATTATTATTATTATTATGAGGTGGCGACTTGTCCAGGGTGTACCCCGCCTTCCGCCCGATTGTAGCTGAGATAGGCTCCAGCGCCCCCCGCGACCCCAAAAGGGAATAAGCGGTAGAAAATGGATGGATGGATGGATTATTATTATTAAGCGCAAAAATTATGACTAAAGTGGTGAAGCTGTATTTTTATTTGCACTTTAATTTTATTGACAGTTTATGTCAGAAACATATTCAGTATTCATTTTCATTTCATTTTAATCTTATATTTCCTGCCCCCTTCAACATAATAAGTAGTTAATGGATAGCCCAGATTCACAAGCATACAAACCAAACAAATACATCCAAATATAATGAAACCAAACAAATACATCCAAATATAATGAAAACAAACAAAAAAAAAAACACAAAAAAAAACAAGTGCAAAACTTCATGAAGTACAAACCGAACAAAAAAAAAAATACACCTCACGGGATGATACAAAACAAATACAAAACCAGACAAAAAATAAGTAAAATAATAAATATAAAGCAACATGTAGACACTTACGGCTGTGCATATGATCTTATTGTTTTGTCTTTATATATTTTTTTCAATTGGAATATATTTCTACAATCTTTTATCTCATTGTAAAGAGAATTCCATAGTTTAACCCCCACCACTGATATACACATTTGTTTTAAAGTTGTCCTTGAATACTGATGTTTGAAATGACCTTTTCTTCTATGCTCTTCATTCTCAGAAGTGATGATTTAGTTTATGCATTTTAGCAAAACATAATTGGATGTAAATGTATTTTTCGTCAATTATCTATGCAGTGAATTTGGTTAGCACTTATTTTTCTAATCAGCCTGACCAAAGCCTAAGGTTTATGTGTTAAATAAATAATACTATTTGTGATTAACACATGGGTAGGTTATAAACTCTAAGTAGGTTAAATATATTTATTAAACATGATTAAACTGAACTAAACAGAGCAAACACTATTATTGGCTCATATTTGAAAATAGTTTTGGTTTTGCCCTCGAAGCCTTCCTGTATCCAGAGACTTACTTCTTGAATTGAAAACAATAACAAAAACAAAAGTGTAATAATAAGAACAAAACAAAGAAACATATCGATCTAATCACTTTAGTATTGTTTATATACTCATTAGTATATAAAGTATATAAAGTATCATTAGTATCGACATCTAGAACTGTGTAGCATGCTTAGCCATTCCTTTTCCTCTAGTCCTCCAGTGATAATGGTACATGGAAGGAAACTTTGTTTATTTTCCATCACGATGGTGAGGAATAGTATCTTAGAAGCGGCTGCACACTGTGAATAGGCGACGCGTTCATCGCAGCTTACTCTCAAACTGGAGCCGGTGTTCTGGAAAGACATGCACCCTCCTGGAATTCATGCAACCTCGCTCCCTGACACTTTAAAACCTTGCGCTGGACTTTTGAGTTGACAGGTCACGGTTTTAGCTCTATGCCTAGCGCTGTTTCCTCTTATTCGGAGCCCCGGGCGGAACGGAAGCAGAGACTGGACCAGGTGGGTTACACATACACCTTCTTGATTTATTTGTGGCGGCACGCCACCAATAAATTTGGGCCGCCACAAAAAGATTTAGTGCTGATTTACAAATTATAATGGGACTGTCTGCGAGAGTAACCTGTTGCTACAACTTTGTGCAGTAGATGGCATTTGAACTTTGCTTCTTAATACTCTTAATATGCATCTGGTCCACCAGAGAATAAGAAGACGTAGCAGGAGGAATTAGCGACTCTGTTGCTTTATTTAACCAGTATTCAGATTTACTTCAAAAGAGCGACAATGATTTTTCTGGGCTTAGTGGACACTTTTGGAAACATTAAAGCACATATTGCTTTTTCTTTTAGCGAGCAGCAGGTTCCACAGTGGGCACCATCCCTCCACTCATCTAAAAGCACTTATACTTGTGACGTAAAATAAAAATCACAAAAAGAAGCGACAGAAGGAAGTTAATTCAAAGTTCTAAAAATATCTGTTTTGCTTTTCTTGTTTTTTCGGTCGCTTTTTTTGCACATGCGTCATGGCCAATTGTGCAAATTAGAAATATAAATCGAGATATACTGCATCTATGAGATATATTGTATATGAATGACACATATGGCTTGGTCACAAAGCTAATATGTGAATATGTTATTAAACTAGCTTAGCATATTGTATTTTCTTATGCATCTTTAATATAGAAAATTTATCAAAGTGGTCCCCGACATTGTTTAATTTTTACATATGTGGCCCTGGTTGGAAAAAATTTGGACACCGTTGGTATTAAGTGAAAAAAACAACCCATCCATCCATCCAATTTCTACCGCTTAATCCCTTCGGGGTCGCTGGAGCCTATCTCAGCTACAATCGGGCGGATGCGGGGTACACCCTGGACAAGTCGCCACCTCATCGCAGGGCCAACACAGATGGACGGACAACATTCACACTCACATTCACACACTAGGGCCAATTTAGTGTTGCCAATCAACCTATCCCCAGGTGCATGTCTTTGGAGGTGGGAGGAAGCCGGAGTACCCGAAGGGAACCCACGCAGTCACGGGGAGAACATGCAAACTCCACACAGAAAGATCCCGAGCCCGGGATGGAACCCAGGACTGCTCAGGACCTTCGTATTGTGAGGCAGACGTACTAACCCCTCTTCCACCGTGCTGAACAACCCACTAAACTTTAATCCTCATTGAATGTTTTGCAAAAAGCTCTGAAAATATTGCTGGAATTCCAAACGGTATAGCCTTGGTTTTAAGAGGATTCACTGTGTTGGGGAAAATGAATGCCGACTGCAAAATTGCACCACCACAAATTCCACAGAGCTTAAGTGACCCCGAACACATAAGTGTGCCCAAACAGCTTTTGTTGCAAAATGAGACATTTTTAATGACTAAATCCTATTTTTCATTGCAGATTGTTGTTTAGTCCCACAGGACTCAAACTCCATAATACACTGTGGTACCTTGGTTTTTGTTAGCGAGCCATTCCCAAAAACAAGAATGGTGCTAAGACTTTTTCTGACTAGAGGTAATTTAAATCAAGACACCCAAAAAATATTATCATAGAACACATCTTACAGAAAATTATTTTAGTTTTACATGTAAAAAAAACAATGTGAAGTAGAAACAAATGTAAATGGCTTTGATTGATTGATTGATTTAAACTTTTATTAGTAGATTGCACAGTACAGTACATATTCCGTACAATTGACCACTAAATGGTAACACCCGAATAAGTTTTTCAACTTGTTTAAGTCGGGGTCCACGTTAATCAATTCATGGTACAAATATATACTAACATCATAAAACAGTCATCACACAAGTTAATCATCAGAGTATATACATTGAATTATTTACATTATTTACAATTCGGGTGGTGGGATGTGGAGGGGATTGAGGCGGGGGGTTTAGGTTGGGTTGCTATCAGCATACTTCAGTCATCAACCGTTATATCATCTGAGAAATGCCCTGCGATGAGGTGGAGACTTGTCCAGGGTGTACCACGCCTTCCGCCCGATTGTAGCTGAGATTGGCTGCAGCGCCAAGGGATAAAGGGGAACATTATCACCAGACCTATGTAAGCGTCAATATATACCTTGATGTTGCAGAAAAAAGACCATATATTTTTTTAACCGATTTCCGAACTCTAAATGGGTGAATTTTGGCGAATTAAACGCCTTTCTAATATTCGCTCTCGGAGCGATGACGTCACAACGTGACGTCGCATCGGGAAGCAATCCGCCATTTTCTCAAACACCGAGTCAAATCAGCTCTGTTATTTTCCGTTTTTTCGACTGTTTTCCGGACCTTGGAGACATCATGCCTCGTCGGTGTGTTGTCGGAGGGTGTAACAACACGAACAGGGACGGATTCAAGTTGCACCGGTGGCCCAAAGATGCGAAAGTGGCACGAAATTGGACGTTTGTTCCGCACACTTTACCGACGAAAGCTATGCTACGACAGAGATGGCAAGAATGTGTGGATATCCTGCGACACTCAAAGCAGATGCATTTCCAACGATAAAGTCAAAGAAATCTGCCGCCAGACCCCCATTGAATCTGCCGGAGTGTGTGAGCAATTCAGGGACAAAGGACCTCGGTAGCACGGCAAGCAATGGCGGCAGTTTGTTCCCGCAGACGAGCAAGCTAAACCCCCCTGGATGTCTTGGCTCACACCGTCCCGAAGATGATCAAGAGAAGAATATCGACCCTAGCTTCCCTGGCCTGCTGACATGAGGGTATGTCTACAGAATATATTAATTGATGAAAATTGGGCTGTCTGCACTCTCAAAGTGCATGTTGTTGCCAAATGTATTTCATATGCTGTAAACCTAGTTCATAGTTGTTAGTTTCCTTTAATGCCAAACAAACACATACCAATCGTTGGTTAGAAGGCGATCGCCGAATTCGTCCTCGCTTTCTCCCGTGTCGCTGGCTGTCGTGTCGTTTTTGTCGGTTTCGCTTGTATACAGTTCTAACCGATTTGGCTCAATAGCTTCAGTTTCTTCTTCAATTTTGTTTTCGCTACCTGCCTCCACACTACAACCATCCGTTTCAATACATTCGTAATCTGTTGAATCGCTTAAGCCGCTGAAATCCGAGTCTGAATCCGAGCTAATGTCGCTATAGCTTGCTGTTCTTTCCGTCATGTTTGTTTGTGTTGGCTTCACTATGTGACGTCACAGGAAAATGGACGGGTGGTTAAAATCAGGCACTTTGAAGCTTTTTTTAGGGATATTGCGTGATGGGTAACATTTTGAAAAAAACTTCGAAAAATATAATAAGCCACTGGGAACTGATTTTTAATGGTTTTAACAATTCTGAAATTGTGATAATGTTCCCCTTTAAGGTGAGAGTTGGGATTCAGACCGAGTCACTAACACATGGATTTTTTTGTTTGGGCACTCGATTCCGTAGAATCAAATGCGGGAAAACGGATGAGTTTGTTACGAGCAATGACTGGCCGTACGATTACGAGAATCAGGGCAAACTTTAGGAAACAACCTTCTCGACTTACCTGATTATTTGTATTTGTTTCAGTTGTGCAAGGTGGCTGTTGTCATTAATAACTAGGGAGCGATCATTTTAACAAACACAACACGTGAACATCAAGCACAACGTGGGCTTCGACTTTGTGGATTATTTTTAAGCTGCGGTCCAGCATCATGGTGCGGGGTTGCATGCGTGCTCATCATTACTTTGTTGTTTTTTAAAGAACCAACTAAAAGGCTTTCTCCTCTGTAATGTTTCACTGATGCATGCTGGGATTTGGGGGGAAAAACAAGTATAAATCAGAGGAAACCACAAGGGGCAGTGGGAGAACATGTTGTATGACAGCTTTAACGAGCGCTATCAAATGATTGAAGAAGCAAAAGCATCCCCAAAGGTCGATGAAAGCAAGCAAAATAATCTTCCAGCAGTCAAAACATTGCATAAGCAAACACATTTAGCAGTGCTCAAGCCTTATTAGGATGCGTGAACTGGCCTTCAAAGTGGTTGTTTTCCCAAACAAGCGTGTGCTCATTGGCGTTGTTGTGCTGTGTTAGTACCTGAGGCTAGATTTGGTGAGCTCTGGACCCTCTTCATGGGCGAGAGCGTGAGCGACAAGGCCACGCTTTTGCGAGCACATCCTCCGCTATCTGAGGAATGTCAGAGCCAGCCAGGTGATCACGTGCCCGTGCAGGTACACATACACATACACACACACACACACACACACACACACACACACACACACACACACACACAAAGCACATGCAGAAGTGGCAAAAAAAAAAGGATGTTTTGAAGTATTTGGTATGTGGACAACATTTTGTACAAGGACCATTCCTGTTGTCCTTTCAATTAAAACTGTTTTTATTGTTTTCTGCGAGTTGAACGAAGCATTGATTGACTACGTCCATTAAAAGACACGTCTCATTTTTTATCTTAGCATTTCCTGTTTCTAAAGTCCATTGAAAATATTTTACTATTAATAACTTGGATTTATATAAATCATTTTACGAGACCGAAGGATGCTTAAAGTGCATAAATTATACTTATATAATACACATTATAGGACAAATTACTTTTGCACATGCTAATATTTATGATACATTGTATTTTGCAATGCACAATGTAATTTATATATTCAATCATTATTATAATATTACATAAAAATATATTAATATGATTATTATTAGTGTAGAGTTGGTGAAAGTTTAAATAAATGTAATATATCATGTAAATGAGAATTACTATATTTAGTAATTGTGATCATTTTATAGAATATCCTTTTAAGTAAAACAAATAAAAATTTCTACTACTGTTATTTAAATAAGTATTATTCCTAGTATGTGGAAACAGTGAAAGTTTAAATACATTGTATAATGTAATCTAAATTTGTATTACAATGTTATATTCTAATATGTAAAAGTGCAATCATTAAACAATTATATTGAAAATATTCCTATTATTACTTAAAGCATTACTCATACCAAGTAGTGGGTCAAAGTTTTAATAAACTGTGTTACGTAATATAAATTATTACTACTATATTTGATATTTATTTTAATATTAAAAAAGTAATTATTTAAAATGTGTTTTGCAAATATTCCTATTATTCAAATCATGACTTTCAGTGTGCAAAGCAAGTGGAATTTAAATAAATTGTTGTATGTAAAATACAGTCAAAAACATGACTATAATTTATATTTATTCTAATAGATATTTAATTATTTAAAAATACGTTAATAATATTATTATTATTATTTAAATCATCATCATTCAGTGTGTAAAGTAGGTGGAAGTTTAAATACATTGTTTTATGTAATACACAGTAACTAACCATAACTATATTGTCTATGTATTCTAATATATAAAATGTAAATATATAAAAAAAAAAAATATATATTTCTATAATTTAAATCATGACTATTCACAGTGTGTAAAGCAGGTAAAGTTTAAATAATTGGTATTATGTAATATACAGTAAATAAGCATGACTATATTTTATATTTATTCTAATATATAAAATGTAATTATTAAAAATATGTTAATAATATTACTATTATTATTCAAATCATCATTAAGTGCGTAAAGCAGGTGGACGTTTAAATGAATTGTATTATGTAATATACAGTAAACTACAATAACTATATTTTATATTTATTCTACTATATAAAATGTAAATATTAAAACATATATATTAAAAATATTACGACTATTTAAATCATTATTTCCACTGTGTAGAGTAGTACAACATTCAAATAAATTAAATTACTTGATATAGATTATTATTTTTATATTTATTCTAATAAATAAAAAGCAACTACTAACCATGTAGATTGAAAATATTCCCATCATTGTTTAAATAATGACCATTCGCAGTGTGTAAAGTATATTACTTCATATACATGAACATTGCTATTTTACATTACCATTATTATGCATATTAAACTTGCAATTTTGTTGTAGAAATAGATGCGTAGTTATTATTTCAGCAATTTCAAGAGGTTCTGACTGTTTTTTTTGCACTTTACATCACAATGCGTGCCAAGATGTAGCTCCGCAGACTGGGATGGACCTTTGAAAGTCTTTTTTTTTTGTATAAATAAAAGATAAATTGCTACTCCTCTCAGGCTGGCAGACGTAAATACACACAACTCAGCTTGGGACCACTGCCAAGTGCAGCTTTGGAAGCGTATTCATGGAGGAGTACGTCTGTGAGCAACAGGTTCACAACATCCACAAGGAAGCCCTGAGGGCAGCATGGAGCTTTGCCAGGACGCCGGAACAGACATGATCGTTTCAGGGAATGCACTGGGAGATGAATTTGTGTGTCATACCTGTATTCATACTGAAGAGGACTTCTCAGAGATTTACAACTGGTCAACACACCTTCCTGCAAAACACAACAAAACACTATTAATGATTCATATCACATTAGCATGCATTAGCAAATGGACGGGTGTTAGCGTAAAGCTATGGGGTGTCCACATTCTGATGATATTTTTAAAACAGCACAACCTTTCATGTGTCACGGTTTACCTGACACATGAAATGTGACAAATATGACGGGTGCATGATCCACTGTGGCTGCCACACGGCAGTAGCGTTGAATATCTTAAAATGTGTTTTGTGGCTATTCCAACTTTTGACCACGGCGCCAGTTCCATGTAGAGTTGTGCTTTCCATAATTTTCAGCAGACTGCATTGCTAAATGATTAACCCCCCCGCCGGCCCCCATTTGAATTTCTTCCCTCCTGTATTCAAAGACCAAACTTAGTGCCACCTTTGTTTTGTAGATGACAAAGTGATTGGTTGGTTAGATCAGGGGTTTCCAAAGTGCGGCAAATGGGCCATTTTCGGACCGCAGCTCGAGATTTGTTGTTCCGCAAAAACAATAAAAGTATAAATTTAAATAAATAAATATAAAAAATGTAATATAATGACAAAAAGCTAAAAATGTTGATACTAATAACTACTAATATTACAATTTCTCACTTCTAACACACAGTGGGCACTACGTTTTCATATATAATTCTGTTAGTAGCATTGTTTTCTTCCAAAATAAAAATAAAAAATCTAAATATTCCACACCTTTGAATGTTGTATTTTTCTCATTAAATCACATATTTTTTCCTACATTTTTATTGTTATGTTGCGGGCCAACAAAACTGGAACTACGCGCCACAAATGGTCTCCAATCCAATCCACTTTATTTGTATAGCACATTTAAACAACAAAAATGTTTCCAAAGTGCTGCACAACAATATTAAAAAAAATATTCAAATATTGTCCTTAGCTCCACCAATGACTGAATAAAAACAAAAAATAAATACATATAAAAACAATATAAAAATAAATGATTAAAAACGATTTTAAAGGGTAAAACCAATTAAAACAATACATAGGTTTCTCATTGTCATCCCATTGGGTTGAGTTTTTTCTTGCCCTGATGTGGGATCTGAGCCGAGGATGTCGTTGTGGCTTGTGCAGCCCTTTGAGACACTCGTGATTTAGGGCTATATAAGTAAACATTAAACATTAATTGATTGATAAAATGATGAGGCGGGCCAGATCTATGGTATAAGTTGCATTCACTTGATGTCATGTCCGGGTTGTTAACTATGCGAGGCTGGAAGTCATACAGTTCTTGGCGGCATTTTGCCTTTCTCGCAGAAAAATGCCATATGCTTGCCTTCTTTTAGGCTGTTGGAACCGTTCAAATCGCAAAAAGGATCAAAGTTCCTTCAGAGATCCTCGGGAGGTAATCAAGAAGGGTGAAATACTGCAATTTTACGAAAGAAGACAAAAAAGTAGCACACACTCCAATCCAAGGGAGCAGAGTCGAATAACCCCCACGTTTTCAGTCATTACTTTGTTAAAAGATTCTTCGATATACTTTAAACGTTTAGTATTATCTTGATATTATTTGTATTTCTTAAAATACATTTTTGCTACGAGTGTTCAGTTAAGCACCAACTCGGCGAGTCTAAAGAAAAGAAATCAAGTGCAAAACCTAAGTGTTAAGCTTTTACCAAATGCAGCAATCATAAATGAATATTTCAGCACATACACAATGTTGACATTTATTGTTATATTTTGATAAAGACGGGGTAAAACATGCTACTCGTAAACGGCGCGTGCAACAAAACAACAAACATGGTAGCAGACCCAACGTTAAATCATGAAATGCAACCTTACCCGAGCAAAAACAATGTATGATTTATCCGGGAGAGTCCTGATACCAATGTCCTTGACCCAGCCACACAGAAAGAAGTTGTAGACCTCCATGCTTTTCCAAGTTTTCATCTGTTTTATCGTGCAGAATGTTGTCTTTAATTTTGT
>NC_084572.2:28419302-28466802 GCF_033978685.3 Nerophis lumbriciformis | reverse complement strand
ACTTATTTTTGCTGTATTTATCAGGGACAAGTGGAAAGCCGGTCCCTGAAAATAATGCCTATAAAACGGTCCGTGGGGCAAAAAAGGTTGGGGACCACTGCTCTATATGACCGAAAAGCTCTGATTTTTTAGAAGGACCAACTGCAATAGGCTCGTCAAAGATCCTTATATCAGTGGTCCTCAACCACCGGTCCGTGACGTATTTTCTACCCGCACAGAAACAATATTTAAAATATAAACTACCGCATTTTGTCCGACTTAACTTTCACCTGTCCCACTAAACACACCAATAAGCTCGTTAATAGATCACTCGGCTTTTGAGAATCTACTGTAAACAAAAGACCCTCAAAATAACAGAAGAAGTCTGCTGTCATTGATCCTAGTTTTGCTTTTCTGTTTTTAAAGACCTTCTGCAAAAACACTAAGCTAAAATTCTCTATACAACTGGAGCACTCTGCTGTTTTTAAAAACCTATTGCAAAAACATCAGTCAAAGATCATCTATACCCCTGAAAAGCTCTGTTGTTTTTAAGGACCAACTGCCATAGGCTAGTCAAAGATCCTCTATATCAGTGTTTTTCAACCTTTTTTGAGCCAAGGCACATTTTTTGCGTTGAAAAAATCTGGAGGCACACCACCAGCAGAAATCATTAAAAAACGAAACTCAGTTGACAGTAAAAAGTTGTTGTCGCAATTGTTGGATATGAATTCAAACCATAACCAACCATGCATCACTATAGCTCTTGTCTCAAAGTAGGTGCACTGTCACAACCTGTCACATCACGCTGTGACTTATTTGGTTTTTTTTATGCTGTTTTCCTGTGTGTAGTGTTTTAGTTCTTTTCTTGCGCTCCTATTTTGGTGGCTTTTTCTCTTTTTTTGGTATTTTCCTGGAGCTGTTTCATGTCTTCCTTTGAGCGATATTTCCCGCATCTACTTTGTTTTTATCCTTCTTCGTGGGGACATTGTCGATTGTCATGTCATGTTCGGATGGACATTATGGACGCTGTCTTTGCTCCACAGTAAGTCTTTGCTGTCGTCCAGCATTCAGTTTTAGTTTTGTTCTGCATAACCTTCCCTAAGCTTCAATGCCTTTTTCTTAGGGGCACTCACCTTTTGTTTATTTTTGGTTTAAGCATTAGATACCCTTTTACCTGCACGCTGCCTCCCGCTGTTTCCGACATCTACAAAGCAATTAGCTACCTGCTGCCACCTACTGATATGGAAGAGTATTACACGGTTACTCTGCCGAGCTCTAGACAGCACCGACACTCAACAACAACACATCATTTGCAGACTATAATTACTGGTTTGCAAAAAATATTTTTTACCCAAAATAGGTGAAATTAGATCATCTCCCACGGCACACCAGACTGTATCTTACGGCACACTAGTGTGCCGTGAGATACAGATACAGGCACAGTGGTTGAAAAACACTGCTCTATATGACAAAGACACTCTTGTTTTTGAGAATCTACTGTAGCATTTATGCAGTATGTCCTTTAAAATACAGCAGGACAGGAGCGCTTTGCTGTTTTTAATGACCTAAGGTAAAAACACCAGTCAAATATTGTACAAGAGGAACACTGTAGTTTTTTTTAAGTATGTAGTTAAAAAAAGCAGTCAAAGATCCTCTGTACAACATTTATACCACCAAAAAGCTCTGTTGTTTTTAAGGACCAACTGCAATAGGCTAGTCAAAGATCCTCGATATGACAAAGACACTCTTGTTTTTGAGTATCTACTGTAGCGTTTTTGCAGGATGTCTTTTAAAATACAGCAGTCAAAGACCCTCTACATGACAGGAGCGCTCTGCTGTTTTTAATGACCTAAGGTAAAAACACCAATCAAATATTGTACAAGAGGAACACTGTAGTTTTTTTTTTAAGTATGTAGGTAAAAAGAGGAGTCAAAGATCCTCTGTACAACATCTATACCCCCGAAAAGCTCTGTTGTTTTTAAGGAGCAACTACAATAGGCTAGTCAAAGATCCTCGATATGACAAAGACACTCTTGTTTTTGAGTATCTACTGCAGCGTTTTTGCAGGATGTCTTTTAAAATACAGCAGTCAAAGACCCTCTACGTGACAGGAGCGCTCTGCTGTTTTTAATGACCTAAGGTAAAAACACCAGTCAAATATTGTACAAGAGGAACAGTGTAGTTTTTTGAAGTATGTAGTTAAAAAGAGCAGTCAAAGATCCTCTGTACAACATCTATACCACCGAAAAGCTCTGTTGTTTTTAAAGAGCAACTGCAATAGGCTAGTCAAAGATCCTCGATATGACAAAAACACTCTTGTTTTTGAGTATCTACTGTAGCGTTTTTGCAGGATGTCTTTTAAAATACAGCAGTCAAAGACCCTTTACATGACAGGAGCGATCTGCTGTTTTTAATGACCTAAGGTAAAAACACCAGTCAAATATTGTACAAGAGGAACACTGTAGTATTTTTTTTTAAGTATGTAGGTAAAAAGAGCAGTCAAAGATCCTCTGTACAACATCTATACCACCGAAAAGCTCTGTTGTTTTTAAGGAGCAACTGCAATAGGCTAGTCAAAGATCCTCGATATAACAAAGACACTCTTGTTTTTGAGTATCTACTATAGCGTTTTTGCAGGATGTCTTTTAAAATACAGCAGTCAAAGACCCTCTACATCAGTGGTCCCCAACCACCGGGCCGCAGCCCGGTACCGGTCCATGGATCGATTGGTACCGGTCCGCACAAGAAATACAAAAAAAATATGTGTTTTTTTGTTTTGTTTTTAATTAAATCAACATAAAAAACACAAGATACACTTACAATTAATGCAACAACCCAAAAAACCTCCCTCCCCCATTCGCACAAAAGGGTTGTTTCTTTCTGTTATTAATATTTCTGGTTCCTACATTATATATCAATACAGTCTGCAGGGATACAGACCGTCAGCACACATGATTGTATTTTTTTATGACAAAAAAAACAAAAAACAAAAAAAATACCATACAAAAGGCGAGTGCCGCTAAGAAAAGGCATTGAAGCTTAGGGATGGCTATGCAAAACGAAGCTAAAACTGAACTGGCTGCAAAGTAAACAAAAACAGAATGCTGGACGACAGCAAAGACTTACAGCGTGTGGAGCAGACGGCGTCCACAAAGTACATCCGTAGATGACATGACAATCAACACCAAAATGGGGGCGCAAGACAAGAACTAAAACACTACACACAGGAAAACACCAAATACCTCAAAATAAGTCAAAACGTGATGTGACAGGTTGTGACAGTACACCTACTTTGAGACAAGAGCTATAGTGACACATGGTTGGTTATGGTTTGAATTCATATCCAACAAGTGCTTTTTACTGTCAATGTCGGCTACTGAGTTTCATTTTTTAATGTTTTCTACTGGTGGAGTGCCTCGGGATTTTTTCAATGAAAAAAATGTGCCTTGGCTCAGAAAAGGTTGAAAAACACGGCTCTAAATGACAGAAGTGCTTGTTTGTTGGTTTTGATTTGAACTTGTGTGATATAATTCAAAGTAAACATTTGGTGCTTGGAGCAAACAGATAGACCCTTGAGGCCTTATTGCAAATTGACAAATTAGCAAATAATAATTGCAAGTTGACAAGTTAAAAGGACTATAAATACGGTGGGTTCCCGTGGGACTGTGGTCATATTCTATCATGGTTGTGAAAACATCTTAGCAGCCTTCGAGGGAATGCGAGGCTTTCAGCGGACGGCACGTGCAAGTCGTAAAAAAAAAAAAAAGACATGTTGACAAATTCACAGCCCTGATTGAGACCACAACCGAAGCAGATGACGTTTCTGAGACCCTTTATGACAAAGATATGAAAATAGTTGCGGTGCACAGATTATGGGGACAATGACTGTCATATGTTGGCAGGGCTCGGCAAACAAAGTCTTTCCGCGCAGCAGCAGAAAGCACAAATGACTTCCTGTGTGTTGTGGCTCCACATTCCACACGCGAACACAAATAGCAGCACTTGACACGGTGTGAGGCATCATCGCCGAGTGTCCCATTAACGCTCACGCCGTCTCTCAAACGACCGCTTTAACGCCATATTCTCACTTCCTCTATGAAACACAACAACGCAAATACTTTTTTTTGTGGTTGTAAAACGGACTTTTTGCCAATTAAATATATTTTGTATAAGTTTAGACAAAAAATGCACAACATAAAATCCCTATCAGAATTAAAAATCTGATGATTTTAATATATGAACATTTTGATTTTCCTTTATGACCAAGCGTACAAAATATGTTTTTTTTGTGGATTTTTTTTTTTTTTTTAACAATGCTTGTTGCAAAATAACAGACTAAAAGGTAATTTAAGTATGCAGATTAGGGCTGCGAATCTTTGGGTGTCCCACGATTCGATTCAATATCGATTCTTGGGGTCACGATTCGATTAAAAATCGATTTTTTTTTTCAATTCAACGCGATTCTCGATTCAAAAACTATATTTTTCCTATTCAAAAGGATTCTCTATTCATTCAATACATAGGATTTCAGCAGAATCTACCCCAGTCTGCTGACATGCAAGCAGAGTAGTAGATTTTTGTAAAAATCTTTTATAATTGTAAAGGACAATGTTTTATCAACTGATTGCAATAATGTAAATTTGTTTCAACTATTAAATGAACCAAAAATATGACTTATTTTACCTTTGTGAAAATATTGGACACAGTGTGTTGTCAAGCTTATGAGATGTGATGCAAGTGTAAGCCATTGTGACACTATTGTTCTTTTTTTATTTTTTTATAAATGTCTAATGATAATGTCAATGAGGGATCTGTGTGTATATATATATATATATATATATATATATATATATATATATATATATATATATATATATATATATATATATATATATATGTAATTATATAGAATTATAAAATAATGGATATATAATTAATAATTATTATTATAATTGGTTAATAAGAGTTTGTGAAAATTCAACCCCTACCTTGTTTACTTCCGTGACTACCTCTTTATAAAAATGGTATCAAATATCAAGTAGCTAAAATGTGCCAATCATGGATAGGTGTGGAGAGAGTTTTGCATTTTCCCATCATGTTTTTTAATGGATTTAAATGGGTGTAGTTTTGATTAGTTTTATGCTTATTGGAATTTTTTTTTTTTATAATATCCACAAAGTTCAATGAGCAGGATGTGTTATGTGTGGTATATTTGTTGAATATTAGTGCTGGTTGATTTTTTTTTTTTTTCCCTGCACAATGACTCGGGAAGGTTGTTTGCAGTATATATATTATTAAGCATATTAAACATATTTTTATATTAAATATATTTTAAATATGTTATATATGAATACATATATAAATATATATTATACTAATATTAATACTACTTTCATTATACGATAACCAAAAATATTATTAAAAATACTAAAAATAAGCAAAATAATCTGTCACCAAGAAACTTTTTACAATGTTATGATAAAAACATTGGTCGTAGATTTAAAAAAAAGTCTGTATTTGTATGGTATTCAATTTATCTTCGTTAAAACAGGATGTTTCTGACTTACTTCTATTGTATTTCCATTAAAAAGCAGTTTCCAAATACAGAGGGCGTCGGTATTTACGTAGCAGATGTCGGTGTTATGAACTAGCTGGGACATAAAATGTCATGAAAGTAAACATGTGACTTTGAAGAGGGGTGAATATCAATATTTGATGGAGAGTTTTACAAGATCTATATCAAGCACGTTGTGGGATACTTTCATCCTCAGGAGACCTAATCTTCACCTTTACACACCGTCCCTCGTAAATCTATCTCTGAGCAGCACACACGCCAACACACACACAAGGAGCGGGTAAATCATGTGTATGGCGTCGCGAGCTGTCGGCATTCAAATGAGGGTCAGCTTATAAACAGGATCGTGTTTCCTGGGGACAGATCTGCGGCGTCACAGCAGCTGTGTCTGTGGTGTGAATGTTATGGCTGGACGCGGCGAGGAAAAGACGGCGACTCGGCCCCGACACACACACTGTTCCAGATTATAACGTGCAAAAAACTCTCAGCCTGACAATATCTGGTGTTGTCCGCAACTTTGGAATTATAACCAATTACTGCGTCAGCCTAATTTATGCACTAAATAAGTGTTGACGTCTACTACTTTCAATCTTTTTTTAGTCGGGAGGAAGAGAGAGCTACTTTGAAGGCCTCACTTTGCCGAGGTTTATCAACCGGCTGTAATTTGGGCACACTGGTAGGCCACCAAGCAGACCGGCATCCATAATAATACGCCAGCGCAATAACTGGCAGCCTGCAAAATGTGCTCAAGCTAAAACAATTATGCAGTTAAATGGGTTGTTTAATTGAAGACTAAACTCTATGCACTTTTTATCATTACGCAGAAGTCACTTTTTAAAGATGTTCTGACAATAAAATGACACTGCAGCCTGTTTATGAGCAAAAAAGGTGAGTATATTGCTTTTTAATGCCACTTAATTTAATGCCCATGTACTACTGCTGATAGTTATTAAATATAGTCAAACGCTTACCACTGTTTATATCAGGGGTGTCCAAGCTTTTTTGACTTGGGGGCCGCATTGGGCTGAAAAAAAGGTGGCAGCGGGCTGCATGTAAAGTAACTATAAAATATATATGTATACACATATGTGTGTGTACATATTATATAAATATAATTGGATATTAAAAGTCTGTGAATGTTTGACTACTACCTTGTTTACTTCCGTGACGACCTCCTTAATTTTTTTTAATCAATCCGAAATATCAAGCATCTAAAATGCGCTAAACATGGATAAGTGAGTGTTTTAAATTTTCCCCATCATGCACTCTCATGGATTTAAATGGGTGTAATTTTGAATTTGTATTTTGTATATTATATGATGATGTATATTTTAACTGTGGGTCCCTGTCCATATGCTGTGTGCTTCTAGGGATGACCTTATTGCAGAACGGACTCTGATATTAATAAAAGAAACAATAATGAAATACAAAACTGTCTGTTTGTAAATAAATAAATACATTTTTTACAATATTTACAAAGTTCAGTGAGCAGGTTGTGTAATGTGTGACCATGTGTGTTGACCTATATGTTAGTTGCATTTGTTGTTGTTTTTTTGCACCATGACTAGGGAAGGTTGTGTGGATTGTGTCACAAGTAAATGTTGTGTTATATTTATTATGCACATTTCAGGGCCATTGATCTGACTTACTGAAAATGTCCACAAGATGGCCCCATATCTATAGCATTCAGAGATTGGTATCGAAAATTAAATTGAATACAAATGTGAATACTCTCCACGGTGCAACGCTTAATGACATTTTGGGGCCAAATTGAAGACACAGGCTGCACTTGGCCCGTTTGAACACCCCTGTTCTATATAAACACATTTGTAAGCATTTGACAATGATAATCTTGAAATGTTTACATTAACTGTTACTCTCTAGGCACACAAGACTGTTTAATCTGAAAATGTATTTTTTTTTTTTAAGTTGTCTTTAGTGGTAACAGCAGCTGCTAGTTGTGATGGCTTTACTGGTCATGCCAAATAAATTTGGCACCGTTAATTGCTGCCTGCCTTTAATCACCGACTTGTGATTAGCTAATTGCATATGTGATGTCGATGCATTTAATTATTTTAATACCTCGGGACATCAAATGTAATGCTTTTTAATTTATTTAAGGCCTTAATTTTTGCTAGTTCAATTTAATGTTTTTTTAAATGATACGGTGAAACCCTATTTCGTGTATGTAGGATAAAACACTTTCCCCACCGCTAGCTCGATGGGCCTACACCAGGGGTCGGCAACCCGCGGCCCCGGAGCCGCATGCGGCTCTTTGATCACTCTGATGCGGCTCAGCTGCATACTTGCCGACCCTCCCGATTTCAGTGCCTCTCGCAGAAAACTCCCGGGATTAATTTTCTTCGATTTTCACCCTTACAATAATAAGGGCGTGTCATGATGGTACAACATTTAGCACCTTCTACAATTAGTACAAACAGCATACCAGCCCAGCCTTTTGATGTACGCATTTTCTACTTGCACACGTAAGTGACAGCAAGGCATACTTGGTCAACAGCCACACAGGTTACACTGACGGTGGCCATATAAAATAACTTTAACATTCTTACTAATTTTGCACCACACTTTGAACCAAAACCAAACAAGAATGACAAACACATTTCGAGAGAACATCTGCACCTTAACACAACATAAACACAACATAACAAATACCCAGAATCTTATGCAGCCCTGACTCTTCCGGGCTACATTATACACCCCTGCTACCACCAAACCCCGCCCCCACCCCAACCCTGCTCCCCCCCCCCTCCGTGCGTCGGTTGATGTGGGCGGGGTTTGGTAGCGGGGTGTATAATGTAGCCCGGAAGAGTCAGGGCTGCATGGGATTCTGGGTATTTGTTCTGTTGTGTTTATGTTGTGTTAAGGTGCAGCTGTTCTCCCGAAATGTGTTTGTCATTCTTGTTTGGTGTGGGTTCACAGTGTGGCGCATTATTAGTAAGAGTGTTAAAGTTTATACCGCCACCGTCAGTGTAACCTGTGTGGTTATTGACTAAGTATGCCTTGCTGTCACCTACGTGAGCAAGCATAAGTCCCATACCAGTAAGGCTGTGCTGGCACGATGGTTGTAGTGGACGCTAAATGTTGTACCATCACGGCATGTTCGAGAGAATAATTGCCTTGAATTTTGTAGTACGCTGAAACATTGGTAGGTTGTCAAGTATGACGCTGTCAAGCGCCATTCATACAAAGCTCGAAACCCTTGGTTTATACATAGCACAAAGCAAAAATAAAACTTTGTATGCAGTGTCATCTAATTTTTAATTTTAAAAGAATTTTGTGGCTCCCATTGATTTCTTTGATTTGTGAAACTGGTCAAAATGGCTCTTTGACTGGTAAAGGTTGCCGACCCCTGGCCTACACTGTATACAGCCCACCACTTTGTAAAAAGCAGGCTTCGCTACACATCTGAAACAAAGCTCTGCCAACTATCCCAGACGTCAGAACTGTATGTATACATATATATTAGGTCAGGAAAAAACACAAGAGGCTATATCATCCCTACAAGCCTGTTTCGCAGGTTTCCCTGCTCCAGTCAAAAAGTTTGGACACCCCTGAATTAAAGCTACAGGCACACAAAACATGTTCTTCCTTAAAGTACATTTTGAACAACATATGTGGGACCTCTCATATGTATTAAAAAATTTAAAAAATATTATAATATGGTAGATTTTAGAAAAGCAATCGAGCTACTTAGTTTTTTCCTCATACTGCAGTAGTGTGTCTGCCATTTATTCTACGCGGCAGATAAGGTCAGGATTCTCTCTTTTTGCATGATCGTGCATAATCTTGTAAATCCTGCTGCCTCACAAGGGAATGTGTTGAAGGCAGCAGACGTGGAGGAGGCAGAATACTAAAATCCCCTCTCAGTGCGCTTCCAACACGGTCCCTAACTGCAGATAAACACCTCAGGATTTATTAAAAACCCCTGTTATACACAATAGAATGCAATATAATAGGCTTTATTAGAATTAGTCTCAGATTGTATGTCTGACATGTACTGGACATAACTTTGCCAGACATACTTTGATTCCCAGGCCTCCTTTGTTTTTCAACCACAAAAATGTTCCGCTGAAATAACTGCAATGCGGTACAGTAGTTAAAGAACGAAGCCTTTCTGCCTTATTTGGAAAGGTTGGCTTGTTTTCAGACTCGCCGCGTCTCTGTGGACGTTTCACGTCAGTTCTTCAGGGACATTTTGGTGGCCCCCATTCTAGAGATATTTGCTCCCACCGCTTTTAAATATGTACCATCCAAAGTGTGGTCCAGGGGCCAATGGCGGCCCGCATTTGAATTTTTACCAGCATTGTAAAAATATAGTTTTAAAAAGACATAAAAAAGTAGAATAGCAAACAGGTGAAATGTAAAAGTTGCAATGTTGACGAAAAACACAAATCTGCCTTTAAGACTTTTTTCTTTAAAATTGTCAGTACTCAAAAAATAATGAATCTAAATCGACTGTGTTTGTTATCAGCTATTTACCTATTCAAGGCTCCAAATACTTTAATTTAATATCAATTATTCCCACTTGAAATATTTTTGGGGTAAAATAACGAGTATATTGTGTTTGCTATATAAAAAATTAAGTTTTCTTTGACAAAACTGCATAAAAAAAAATATACAAAAACCCCCCAAATTTCTTTTATAAAAACGTATAACCGACGGATAGATCTGAAGTTGATCTACAGACTTACGCGTTGAAATATATTTTTTTTTTTTTAATGTATGACTTATTTTTTAACACTTTTACGAGTGGGGCCCTTTTGGATCTCCGATTTTTTTTTTTTTTTAAACTGTCATTGCTCAAAAAATAATGACGACTTAAAATCAATGTTGTTATGAAGTACTGACCTATTTGAGGCTCCAATTACTCTACATCAAATATTCCACTTTTGGGGAAAATATTGCATATTTTTTTGACAAAAAGGGCAAAAACAATTAAAACAAACCCTTTATATTGACAGATGTGAATTTGATCTAGAGATTTGAATGTTGAACAAAAAATAAGAAATAGGTTGAGCTTGAGATTTCAGCATTGAATAGAAAATAAATAAATAACTAAATATATATATATATATATATATATATATATATATAAATACAAATATTTTCTATTCCCCTTAATGTAATTGAATGTGGCGGACCGCCAAGGCATTTAACTTAAAGCCACACCTTTTTTCACTTGAAAACAAACTAAAGTAATATAATATATTGCAGTCCTCAAAAGAAATGGCACAACGTTTGACTCTATTTTTACCTTTTAATACCAATCTTATGACAAGTGGCACAATTCCAACAGGTTTTACCGCCCCGTGTACATACTTTTGTCTCCGTGACGCCGCGTTTAGGAAACACAACAACATTTCGTCATTCTCCGCCAATCACCTTTCAGGCACGGACGGTGTGTTTGCAAACATAAGAAAAGCTCACATTAAATCCAAACCACATGAACATTAAACATTACCACCAGCAGATCGTTACAGTTTGAATTGACATATACTGTATATATATATACTCCTCTCTGAGCTGCCACCTTAACGTGGTAGAGGAGTTTGCGTGTCCCAATGATCCTAGGAGCTATGTTGTCCGAGGGCTTTATGCCCCCTGGTAGGGTCTCCCAAGACAAACTGGTCCTAGGTGAGGGATCAGACAAAGAGCAGCTCGAAGACCTCCATGAATAACAAAAAACAAGGACCCAGATTTCCCTCGCCCGGACGCGGGTCACCGGGGCCCCCCTCTGGAGCCAGGCCCGGAGGTGGGGCACGATGGCGAGCGCCTGGTGGCCGGGCCTGTCCCCATGGGGCCCGGCCGGGCACAGCCCGAAGAGGCAACGTGGGTCCCCCCTCCAATGGGCTCACCACCCATAGCAGGGGTCATAGAGGTCGGGTGCGATGTGAGCTGGGCGGCAGCCGAAGGCAGGGCACTTGGCGGTCCGATCCTCAGCTACAGAAGCTAGCTCTTGGGACGTGGAACGTCACCTCGCTGGGGGGGAAGGAGCCTGAGCTAGTGCGCGAAGTGGAGAAGTTCCGGCTAGATATAGTCGGACTCACTTCGACGCACAGCAAGGGCTCTGGAACCAGTTCTCTCGAGAGGGGCTGGACTCTCTTCCACTCTGGCGTTGCCGGCAGTGAGAGGCGACGGGCTGGGGTGGCAATTCTTGTTTCCCCCCGGCTCAGAGCCTGTACGTTGGAGTTCAACCCGGTGGACGAGAGGGTAGCTTCCCTCCGCCTTCGGGTGGGGGAACGGGTCCTGACTGTGGTTTGCGCTTACGCGCCAAACCGCAGTTCAGAGTACCCACCCTTTTTGGATTCACTCGAGGGAGTACTTGAGAGTGCTCCCCCGGGTGATTCCCTCGTGCTACTGGGGGACTTCAATGCTCATGTTGGCAACGACAGTGAAACCTGGAGAGGCGTGATTGGGAAGAATGGCTGCCCGGATCTGAACCCGAGCGGTGTTTTGTTATTGGACTTTTGTGCCCGACACAGATTGTCCATAACGAACACCATGTTCAAACATAAGGGTGTCCATATGTGCACTTGGCACCAGGACACCCTAGGCCGCGGTTCCATGATCGACTTTGTAGTTGTGTCATCGGATTTGCGGCCTCATGTTTTGGACACTCGGGTGAAGAGAGGGGCGGAGCTTTCTACCGATCACCACCTGGTGGTGAGTTGGCTGCGATGGTGGGGGAGGATGCCGGACAGACCTGGCAGGCCCAAACGCATTGTGAGGGTTTGCTGGAAACGTCTGGCAGAGTCTCCTGTCAGAGAGAGTTTCAATTCCCACCTCCGGAACGACTTTGAACATGTCACGAGGGAGGTGCTGGACATTGAGTCCGAGTGGACCATGTTCCGCGCCTCTATTGTCGAGGCGGCTGATTGGAGCTGTGGCCGCAAGGTAGTTGGTGCTTGTCGTGGCGGTAATCCTAGAACCCGTTGGTGGACACCGGCGGTGAGGGATGCCGTCAAGCTGAAGAAGGAGTCCTATCGGGTTCTTTTGGCTCATAGGACTCCTGAGGCAGCGGACAGGTACCGACACGCCAAGCGGTCTGCGACTTCAGCGGTCGCAGAGGCAAAAACTCGGACATGGGAGGAGTTCTGGGAAGCCATGGAAAACGACTTCCGGACGGCTTCGAAGCAATTCTGGACCACCATCCGCCGCCTCAGGAAGGGGAAGCAGTGCAGTGTCAACACCGTGTATGGTGGGGATGGTGCTCTGCTGACCTCGACTGCGGATGTTGTGGATCGGTGGAGAGAATACTTCGAAGACCTCCTCAATCCTACCAGCACGTCTTCCTATGAGGAAGCAGGGCCTGTGGAATCTGAGGTGGGCTCTCCTATTTCTGGGGCTGAGGTTGCCGAGGTAGTTAAAAAGCTCCTCGGTGGCAAGGCCCCGGGGGTGGATGAGATCCGCCCGGAGTTCCTTAAGGCTCTGGATGTTGTGGGGCTGTCTTGGTTGACAAGACTCTGCAACATCGCGTGGACATCGGGGGCGGTACCTCTGGATTGGCAGACCGGGGTGGTGGTTCCTCTCTTTAAGAAGGGGAACCGGAGGGTGTGTTCCAACTATCGTGGGATCACACTCCTCAGCCTTCCCGGTAAAGTCTATTCAGGTGTACTGGAGAGGAGGCTACGCCGGATAGTCGAACCTCGGATTCAGGAGGAACAGTGTGGTTTTCGTCCTGGTCGTGGAACTGTGGACCAGCTCTATACTCTCGGCAGGGTCCTTGAGGGTGCATGGGAGTTTGCCCAACCAGTCTACATGTGCTTTGTGGACTTGGAGAAGGCATTCGACCGTGTACCCCGGGAAGTCCTGTGGGGAGTGCTCAGAGAGTATGGGGTAACGGACTGTCTTATTGTGGCAGTTCGCTCCCTGTATAATCAGTGTCAGAGCTTGGTCCGCATTTCCGGCAGTAAGTCGGACACGTTTCCAGTGAGGGTTGGACTCCGCCAAGGCTGCCCTTTGTCACCGATTCTGTTCATAACCTTTATGGACAGAATTTCTAGGCGCAGTCAGGGCGTTGAGGGTATCTGGTTTGGTGGCTGCAGGATTAGGTCTCTGCTATTTGCAGATGATGTGGTCCTGATGGCTTCCTCCGGCCAAGATCTTCAGCTCTCACTGGATCGGTTCGCAGCCGAGTGTGAAGCGACTGGGATGGGAATCAGCACCTCCAAGTCCGAGTCCATGGTTCTCGCCCGGAAAAGGGTGGAGTGCCATCTCCGGGTTGGGGAGGAGATCTTGCCCCAAGTGGAGGAGTTCAAGTACCTCGGAGTCTTGTTCACGAGTGGGGGAAGAGTGGATCGTGAGATCGACAGGCGGATCGGTGCGGCGTCTTCAGTAATGCGGACACTGTATCGATCCGTTGTAGTGAAGAAGGAGCTGAGCCGGAAGGCAAAGCTCTCGATTTACCGGTCGATCTACGTTCCCATCCTCACCTATGGTCATGAGCTTTGGGTCATGACCGAAAGGACAAGATCACGGGTACAAGCGGCCGAAATTAGTTTCCTCCGCCGAGTGGCGGGGCTCTCCCTTAGAGATAGGGTGAGAAGCTCTGTCATTCGAGGGGAGCTCAAAGTAAAGCCGCTGCTCCTCCACATCGAGAGGAGCCAGATGAGGTGGTTCGGGCATCTGGTCAGGATGCCACCCGAACGCCTCCCTAGGAAGGTGTTTCGGGCACGTCCGACCGGTAGGAGGCCACGGGGAAGACCCAGGACACGCTGGGAAGACTATCTCTCCCGGCTGGCCTGGGAACGCCTCGGGATCCCCCGGGAGGAGCTGGACGAAGTGGCTGGGGAGAGGGAAGTCTGGGCTTCCCTGCTTAAGCTGCTGCCCCCGCGACCCGACCTCGGATAAGCGGAAGAAGATGGATGGATGGATGGATATATATATATACATATCCTATTATGTGTGCACTATTGACAAGGGATATACCGAAAACTCCACCACCGGATAAAGACTTTCAATACGGAAAACTGTGCTGCCGAACCCGGTTGTAAACAAGACGCACGCCATTGTCTGGAGCGTTGTCAGCATGTCTGTGATGTGGACGTAACCAGATATACCCTCGCACAGCAATCTACGAAATGTGCAAATATTAAGAGGACAGTACCGGAATTTAAGAAGAGAAAGTGAAACTAGAGCAGCGCAAAGCAAGTGCAGATGTAGCTGGCCTCTTTCGTCAGGGAGATCGATGGACAGAAATTAAAAGTCTCTAAACACAACTACATTTTATAATAACCCCAGAAGATTAGATTTGTTGCTAGTAGTTTTTAATTTAGAAAATAGTCATTAAAAGAATGACAATTGAAAAATTCTCAAAGTACATAGTACAATAAGCAACAACAATTGAAAATATGGCAAAACGATACAAAAATATATCCTAATACTCATTAGTAATAACAGATTTGTTTTTAAATGGATGTATACTTTCTTTTTTTAAGCCTTTTTATCCGATCCAATCGACTTTATTTATATAGCACATTTTAGACAACAATACAAGTTTCACAGAGTGCTGCACAGAAGTTAAAACACACATTTAAAAGCAGGATAAAACTAAGGAGAGTCAATTGTCAAAAAAAAAAAACCCTAGTGAAAATGTTTTTTTTAAGAAAATCATATCATCAGAGCAGATTGTGGGTAAATTATTTGATGATGTCATTGTGACCACGCCCCCATCTTCACAGGTACTGTATATTGGCAGTCTAGACTGGGAAGACCTGTATACACATTACTTATTTTTATTTATTTTATGACCGAGAGACCCTTGCAGGTTCCTGGATCAAACCATGAAACATATCAAAATGGCCCCAACATGCTTAGGTTTTTCAGTGTGCGGCCCTCAATGGAATAAGTTTGGGCACCTCTGTTCTACACTGAATATCTTTACATTGCACAATTCTGTAGCGTCTACTGTGCTTATTTTCACCTGAATTTAACTTGCGGCAGCTGCTGTCGTGGAAAAAAAATTCCCATTAGAATTCCTTGTTGGCAAAGTCTTTAAATACATTTGCTAATGAGCTTAATCTGTTGACATCCTTTGACTATGTCTCAGTCTGAGGGACCACTCAGAGGTCAGGACCCCTGAGGCCATGTAGCTTATCTCCAATGTTCACTGCTGTTCGTACTGACACACTTCACAAAACGCACCTGTAACATGGTTGTTGGCTTTCTACCGAGAATTATACGTTACAGTATTGTCATTTTGTCACACACAGGTAAATGATACGCCTAAAAGTCCCTTGTTAGACTGTTTTTTTTAACAATGTAGACGGTTTAAAAGTGCTTTATTAGGCTCTACTGGGAAGACACAGTTTTGTGTGTCTGTAGCTTTAATGCTAATGAGCTGTTTGTCCACAGCAAGTGTATTCCTTTCAAAAAGAGCATATATTTATATATATATATATATATATATATATATATATATATATATATATATATATATATATATATATATATATATATATATATATTAGGGCTGCAACTAACAACTAATTTGATAATCGATCATTACTTCGATTAATCGAATAATAATCGGATAAAAGAGACAAACTACATTTCTATCCTTTCCAGTATTTTATTGAAAAAAAACCAAGCATACTGGCCCTAATATATATATATATATATATATATATATATATATATATATATATATATATATATATATTAGGGCTGCAACAACTAATCGATTAAAATCGATTATAAAAATAGTTGCCGATTAATTTAGTCATCGATTCGTTGGATCTATGCTACGCGCATGCGCAGAGGCTTTTTATTATCATTACTTTTTTTAATTTAATAAACCTTTATTTATAAACTGCAACATTTACAAACAGCTGAGAAACAATAATCAAAATAAGTATGGTGCCAGTATGCTGTTTTTTTTCCAATAAAATACTGGATAGGATAGAAATGTAGTTTGTCTCTTTTATCCGATTATTAATCGATTAATCAAAGTAATAATCGACAGATTAATCGATTATCAAATGAATCGTTAGTTGCAGCCCTAATGTATATACAGTATAGGCCAAAAGTATGGACACACCTTCTCATTTCAATGTGTTATCTTTATTTTCACGACTATTTACATTGTAGATTGTCACTGAAGGCATCAAAACTATGACATCTGGGAAGCTTGAAGCTCATCGAGAGAATGCCAAGAGTGTGCAAAACAATAAATAGAGCAAAGGGTGGCTATTTTGAACAAACTAGAATATAAAACATGTTTTCAGTTATTTCACTTTTTTTGTTAAGTACATAACTCCACATGTGTTCATTAAATAGTTTTGATGCCTTCAGTGACAATCTACAATGTAAATAGTCATGAAAATAAAGAAAACGCATTGAATGAGAAGGTGTGTCCAAACTTTTGGCCTGTACTGTATATAAAGTGTATATATAAAGTATATGTAGTCTGTAAAATAAAATAATTTGTGTATCAATTTGCCTGAAAATTTGAAAAAATTAAATATTTATTTAAACGATAACATTTTTTTGACCGACTTCAACCATTTGATACTGAAAGTTGAGATTAAATAAACTCAAAAAATAAAAATTGATTCGCAGCACAATATATAAAACATTTTAACTTTCAAAACAAAAACTGCTAAAACTTTTTTTTTTTTTTTTCAAAATGAGAAAGTCAAGCTTAATGGATACAACAAGTTTTGTAGTTTTGTCAGTTTTGGAAGCCGGTATTTGAAGCATGATACTGATAAACAGTGTTGGGACTAACGCGTTACAAAGTAACGTGTTACTGTAACGCCGTTAGTTTCGGCGGTAACTAGTAATCTAACGCGTTATTTTTTTATATTCAGTAACTCAGTTACCGTTACTACATGATGCGTTACTGCGTTATTTTACGTTACTTTTTATGTAGTATAAAGTGTGTTTTATCGGAGCGCTGCGTTCTGATTCTTCTTGTGTCACAAGCCGGAGAAGAGAGAGAGACATGCGCTCTGTGTGGGTGTGTCTGAGTGTGAGTGTGGGGAGCGAGGGGGGGGGGGCGTGTCTGATCATGGCGGAGCCAGAAGTCGAGTTTGCTAACATGGAGATATTTTCACTACTTTTCTTTTGTCGAGCACAAAGAAAATAACATTTTAGTTAAATGTAAATTGTGCTTTGGATCAAAGATGCCATCTACTGCCCAAAACAGCAATTCAAATCTGCTGAAACAAGCTACATAGCAACATGCTTCGACGAAGCTAGTAAAGAGAGACAGAGACTCTGATGCCACTTCAGCACTGAAGGTACACACACTCTGTCAATCAATGTTCCCTCTAATTGTTCATGTGTGAGCAAACGCAAAAACTCCCTGAGCATTGAGTGGAGTCCATGTGAGTAACTTTAGACATGCACACTGTGGCTACACCAGCAGCACACCTGTCCCAAACCTCACTAAATAACAACTTACATCTCCATCCATCCATCCATTTCCTACCGCTTGTCCCTTTCGGGGTCGCTGGAGCCTATCTCAGCTGCATTCGGGCGGAAGGCAGGGTACACCCTGGACAAGTCCCCACCTCATCACAGGGCCAACACAGATAGACAGACAACATTCTCTTATTATTATAATCAAATGACAGCAGTCATTTCCATTTCTAATATAAGTGTTTAGGCCCACTTATAATGACAATAACAAAAAATATTGTTTTTCATGAACTGTGTACTTGTATTGTTTGTCTGGGTGGAGGTCCTGCTTTGGAAATAATTTGTACCCCTTTCAGACATTGCATTTAGTTCCCATTAAAACATTCACATGTTGCACAATGAGATGTAAGCAGGGGATCATGTGTACATTCCTGCAACTTCCTGTTTGTAAAAAATAAATTTTTATTAGTATTTATTTAATATACTAACAGCATTTAATGATTAATATTTATAAATTAAGATTCCTAATAAATGACACTAGAATAAGCACACATTTGATTGGTAAATCATAGTGTAACGACCTGGAATGACACTTTATGTGTGGTGTTGGAGTTGTCTGACTTTTTGTGTGGCTGTAAACGCATCACTGGCTAAGTGCCATATGTGCAAGTGTTGGCGCACGTGAGAGAGCGAGCGGCTGCTGCTGATATAACAAAGTTGCTTTTGGTCTGGTTTGTACTGCAGAAAATGACCAGTTTTGCTAGATATAATTTTTTTTACTAATGTTTTGGTGATGTGTTTATGGCCGACAGTAAAGAGTTTTGCTCAGTAAAGTGATGGATGGAATTCATGTCCTCAAAGCGTCTCGACAGACGTTACAATATTTGAACAATGATGACGAAAACGGTTTTCTCTGTCGTGTCCGTGTCGAAAATTGTTATGCGCTTATTTTTGTATTTGATTTTGTGCATGGCATAGATTTGCCGTGCGCAGAGGACGCTTGAGCAGTGCGCAATTGCACATGCGCGCTCCTGAGAGGGAACGTTGCTGTCAATTCTCTTATATACTCTTTCATTCTAGACTTCTAGAGTGTTTGATTATCACATCACTCTAAATGTATAGACTATAAAGTTCACAAACATAAAGAGGGATCCTAGTGGGCCAGGCCAATCTTTCCTTATCTCTAAACTAAAACTGGGGAAATGTGTAGTGTTCTGGGTTTCAGACATGATTTTGTATAAGAATTACTTGAGGAAGAAAATGCCTGGTTAGACTTTGTGTATGTAGTGTGTGCCTTTCTTGGTTTACATCTATGCTGTTATTATGCTGTTTGTTACTTATGTATGTTATGTTGCAGCTATTTAAAATAGTTTTGTCAATTTGTTCTGGCCAGAAACAAATTGGCCTTTGTAACATATCTTTGTCTTTGTGTGTTGTATGTAGACCACATGGCTTAGCAGAGTTGAGTGATGCAAATGCATGTCAAGTTGATCAACAGATTGTATTATTCTCCACTACAATAACAGTACTGAAATGAAGGCTAAAAGGGCATTAATTGGAGCTTTAAAAAAGAAAGAAAAAAGAAGTAACTAAATAGTTACTTTTCACAGTAACGCATTACTTTTTGGTGTAAGTAACTGAGTTAGTAACTGAGTTACTTTTGAAATGAAGTAACTAGTAACTGTAACTAGTTACTGCTTTTCAGTAACTAACCCAACACTGCTGATAAAGCATGTTCCCAGGGGGGTGGGGGAAAAATAATAATAAAATAAAAAAAATAAAAAATACAACTCCCATATCTGGAGCTGACTGAAGGATAGTTGGCAGGGCGTTTTAAGATCTGTAGCAAAGCCTGTTCATTTTTACAAAGTGGACTGGCACATACACGGGGGCGGGCTCATCTAGCTAGAGGCAGGTTGGAGGCGGTATCCCGGGCATGAGGAAAGTTTTTCCTTAAAAAATTCTAATTAATTGGATCAAACATGATAGATTATCACTTTTTAGACGCTAAAAACTGACGTGGGTTTAGCTGGGCTAAATTTAGAAGAGCTCCTCCACCAGGTCCTGATAAGGACGTGTTTGCCGTGTTCACCACCACCAGTTGAACAACAACCACGTCCAACAAAAGTCTCTGTTATCTGCCTTGTTTGTTCAACCTTGCCACTCATTAGCGGACCCCCTCGGGCTCTCTGATAGCACACAGTGGGGGGGAGGGGGAGGGGGGGCCAATACGCTGACCCTGTGTGCCCGCACGCTGCCAACAGAGGCCCGTGTGTTCGGCGGATTGCGTCACGCCGCGGCTAACGAGTTAGAGCCGGCAGCACTAATGCAATTATGCGACGTCAACCCTCCGCGACTCTCCGGAGTCGGGGGCGCGGAAGAGGATGGGATTGGATGTGACAATTGTTCGGCTATTTGTACACGGCAGAAAAGGGAAACAACTGCAGACGCAGAGTAATTCAAGATGTCTGTCCGAGGCCGCATGATGACTAATGCTTACATCAGAAGACAACACAAGCAGCATGCCTCAGAGCACCACAGATCAGAGGAGACCGGCTGAAGGATCAAGTATGATCCAAGGACAGAAGGAGCTGCAGGCAAGGACAGTGGAGAGAGGAAAAACCTCATATCTGTTCTGTCTGCAGTAGAATAATCATGCCATATACAGTATATGATCTTTGACGAGCACTTTTGCAGTAGATTTTGGAAAAACAGCAGCACGTTGCCATCATGGAGAGAATATTATTTTAGCTTTTTTTGCAATAGATTCTTGAAAACAGCTAACAATTATTGTCATATAGAGGATCTTTGACCAGCATTTTTGCAGTAGATTCATAAAAACATCTCCTATTGAGGATCTTTGACTGGGCTTGTTGCAATAGATTCATAAAAACATCTCCTATTGAGGGTATTTGACCAGCGTTTTTGCAGTAGATTCATAAAAACATCTCCTGTTGAGGGTATTTGACTAGTGTTTTTGCAGTAGAGTCATAAAAACATCTCCTATTGAGGGTATTTGACCAGCGTTTTTGCAGTAGATTAAAAAAAACATCTCCTATTGAGGGTATTTGACCAGCGTTTTTGCAGTAAATCCATAAAAACATCTCCTATTGAAGGTATTTGACTAGCGTTGTTGCAATAGATTCATAAAAACATCTCCTATTGAGGGTATTTGACTAGCGTTTTTGCGGTAGATTCCTAAAAACATCCCCTATTGAGGGTATTTGACTAGCGTTTTTGCAGTAAATCCATAAAAACATCTCCTATCGAGGTTATTTGACTAGCGTTTTTGCAGTATTTTCACAAAAACATCTCCTATTGAGGGTATTTGACCAGCGTTTTTGCAGTAAATCCATAAAAACATCTCCTATTGAGGTTATTTGACTAGCGTTTTTGCAGTAGGTTCATAAAAACATCTCCTATTGAGGGTATTTGACTAGCGTTTTTGCAGTAAATCCATAAAAACATCTCCTATTGAGGGTATTTGACCAGCGTTTTTGCAGTAGATCCATAAAAATATCTCCTATTGAGGGTATTTGACTAGTGTTTTTGCAATAGATTCATAAAAACATCTCCTATTGAGGGTATTTGACTAGCGTTTTTGCAGTAGATTCATAAAAACATCTCCTATTGAGGTTATTTGACTAGTGTTTTTGCAGTAGATTCATAAAAACATCTCCTATTGAGGGTATTTGACTAGTGTTTTTGCAGTAAATCCATAAAAACATCTCCTATTGAGGGTATTTGACTTGTGTTTTTGCAATAGATTCATAAAAACATCTCCTATTGAGGGTATTTGACTAGCGTTTTTGCAGTAGATTCACAAAAACATCTCTTATTGAGGGTATTTGACTAGCGTTTTTGCAGTAAATCCATTAAAACCTCTCCTATTGAGGTTATTTGACTAGCGTTTTTGCAGTAAATCCATAAAACATCTCCCATTGAGGTTATTTGACTAGCGTTTTTGCAGTAGATTCATAAAAACATCTCCTATTGAGGGTATTTGACTAGTGTTTTTGCAGTAGATTCATAAAAACATCTCCTATTGAGGGTATTTGACTAGTGTTTTTGCAGTAGATTCACAAAAACATCTTCTATTGAGGGTATTTGACTAGCGTTTTTGCAGTAAATTCATAAAAACATCTCCTTTTGAGGGTATTTGACCAGCGTTTTTGCAGTAGATCCATAAAAACAGTAAATAATTCCTGTCGTATAAAGGATCTTTGACTCGCGTTATCGCAGTAGTTCCTTGAAAACAGCAGTGCGCTTCGGTCCTATGAGGATTTGAAATTAGCGTTTTTACAGTCAATTATAAACAACAGTAGATAATTCTGGTAATACACAGGATCTTTAACTAGAATTGTTTGCAGTATATTTAGGGGAAAAAAGCAGGAAATTACCATATTTTTCGGACTATAAGTCGCAGTTTTTTCATAGTTTGACCGGGCTTCAGTGTGGCTTATATGTTTTTTTCCTTCTTTATTATGCATTTTTGGCAGGTGCGAATTATACGCCGGTGCGATTTATACTCCGAAAAATACGGTAATGTCATATGCATTAGAGGAGCTTTTTTAATTTTTTTTAAGATTGATCCTTAAAAACCGCACAGCATTCCTTGACTATAAAGGATCTTTGACTAGCGTTTTTGCAGTAGATCTTAAAAACAGCAGGGAGCTTTTGTCCTATGAGGATCTGAAATCAATGTTTTTACAGTAAATTCTAAACAACAGTAGAGATTTCTGGTAATATACAGGATCTTTAACTAGAGTTGTTTGCAGTATATTTAGGAAAAAAAGCAGGAAATTGATGTCATATACAGTAGAGGAGCTTTTTTTTTTAACATTTTTACAATAGATTCTTAAAAATAGCACATCATTCCTTGCCTATAAAGGATCTTTGACTAGCACTTTTGCAGTAGATTTGATAAAACAGCAGCACGTTGCCACCATGGAGAGAATATTATTTTAGCTTTTTTTGCAGTAGATTCTTGAAAACAGCTGACAATTATTGTCATATAAAGGATCTTTGACTGGGCTTGTTGCAATAGATTCATAAAAACATCTCCTATTGAGGGTATTTGACTAGCCTTGTTGCAATAGATTTATAAAAACATCTCCTATTGAGGGTATTTGACTAGCCTTGTTGCAATAGATTTATAAAAACATCTCCTATTGAGGGTATTTGACTTGCGTTGTTGCAATAGATTTATAAAAACATCTCCTATTGAGGGTATTTGACTAGCGTTTTTGCAGTAGAGTCATAAAAACATCTCCTATTGAGTGTATTTGACTAGTGTTTTTGCAATAGATTCATAAAAACATCTCCTATTGAGGGTATTTGACTAGCGTTTTTGCAGTAGATTCATAAAAACATCTCCTATTGAGGGTATTTGACTAGTGTTTTTGCAGTAGAGTTATAAAAACATCTCCTATTGAGGGTATTTGACTAGCGTTTTTGCAGTAGAGTCATAAAAACATATCCTATTGAGGGTATTTGACTAGTGTTTTTGCAATAGATTCATAAAAACATCTCCTATTGAGGGTATTTGACTAGTGTTTTTGCAGTAGATTCATAAAAACATCTCCTATTGAGGGTATTTGACTAGTGTTTTTGCAGTAGATTCATAAAAACATCTCCTATTGAGGATATTTGACTAGTGTTTTTGCAGTAGATCCATAAAAACAGTAGATAATTCCTGTCGTATAAAGGATCTTTGACCTGCGTTATCGCAGTAGTTCCTTAAAAACAGCAGTGCGCTTCGGTCCTGTGAGGATTTGAAATTAGCGTTTTTACAGTCGATTCTAAACAACAGTAGAGAATTCTGGTAATATACAAGATTTTTAACCAGAATTTTTTGCAGTATATTTAGGGAAAAAAAGCAGGAAATTAATGTCGTATACAGTAGAGGAGCTTTTTTTTTTTTTTTTTTACAATAGATCCTTAAAAACTGCACAGCATTCCTTGACTATAAAGGACCTTTGACTAGCGCAGGGAATTCCTATCACATTTACAATCTTTCACTCCGTATTATCAGTAGATTCTGAAGAACAGCACCATATAGAGGATCTTTGACTAGGGTTTTTTGCAGTACATGCTTAAAAAACTACAGAGTATTACAGGAGAGAGTACTATTTCCGACAAGGTTCTTTGTCTTTTTTGAAAACTATTTTGATATTTGTGACTACCACTTGTCAAAGTGAACGTTTTTTTTGAGTACTTTGCTATTGAGGAAATCGAGTAGTTTGTTCCAACAAGAACTGGCATCACTTTTGCACTTCCAGCTCAGATCTTCCGTCAATCATCGCTTCCGTTTGCCAGGAAACAATCCTTCTCCTGAAGAACTTTGGTCGTTTGAGACGACGCAGACATAAACAACATATTCCCAATAACAGTTTGTCACTGGAAGCGTGGCTAAAAGCCAGCGCCTATCAGCCAGCGGGCCCGACGCCCGCATAGTCCGGATTCCGCAGGTACCGGCGTTAAGTGTCGGGCACGGAGATAAGAGCAACTTGATTAGCAGGGCCTGCTATATTTACTGCTGTTAGATAAGAGCCACTTACCCTCTAAGGTTGTCTAGGGCAGTGGGTCTCAAACTGTGGCGTGTGTACCACTAGTGTCCCGCGGTCTCCATCTAGTGGTACACCAATGAACCACTTGATGAAAGGACAGTGTTATATTTTCCCATCTTCAAAAACAGTGTTACTATTCAAACGGTGTGTAACGTTACAGAGCTTTTGTTGAGCGTGGAAAGGAGAGACCGTGAAATTCCTAACAACTGCAACACATTCTGGTGAAATAGACAATTTTGGATCAGTGTTTTTACAGTAGATTTTTTAAAATAGCATGAGAATACTTGCCATAAAGAGGATATTTGACTTGCATTTTTCCCCCCATTTCTCTTACATTTAAGAACTGTTACTGGCATTTTTTGCATTTTCAAATCGACAATTTCTGACCAGTGTTATTTTTTTTTCACTCGCATTTTGCAGTAAATTTTGAAAAACAGCAACATACAGAATTTCTTTAACTAGGGTTTTTCCAGTAGATTCCTAAAAACAGCAACGGATTCTTATGAAATAGATAATTTTGGATCAGTGTTTTTACAGTAGATTTTTAAAAACAGCATGAGAATACTTGCCATAAAGAGGATATTTGAGTTGCGTTTTTCCCCCCCACTAGATTATTAAAAATACAAGTACATTTCTCTTACATTTAAGAACTGTTACTTGCATGTTTTGCAGTGTATTCTGAAAAACAGCAACATATAGAGGATCTTTGACTGGGGTTTTTAGAATAGATTTTTTAAAATAGCAACACCGACAATTTCTGACCAGTGTTGTTGCAGTACTGTAGAATCTTTAAAAAATTAACAGAATTCCTGTCACATTTAGGATTGTTCACTGGCATTTTTGAGGTACATTTAGAAAAACAGCAACATATAGAGGATCTTTGACTAGGGTTTTCACAATAGATTCTTAAAAAATAGCAATGCATTTGTGTCAAATGGACAGTTTTCGATCAGTGTTTCTGAAGTAGATTTTTTTTAAAAAGGTAGAGAATTCCAGTGTTTTATTTTCCCATCTTCAAAAACAGTGTTACTATTCAAACTGTGTGTAACGTTACAGTAGCCAAACATGTTAAATATACTCTACCTTGTTTTTAATGAATACTTAGGCCCACTACGCTACCATAGTGGTATTTGGGGTTTTCTGAGGTGGTACTTGGTGAAAAAGGATTGAGAATTTCTGGCCGAGGGCAAGAGGAAAACATAAAAAATAATTTATCTGCCAGTATCACACATTAATGTCATATAGAGTAGAGGAGCTTTTTTAACATTTTTACAATAGATCGTTAAAAATAGCACAGCATTCCTTGACTATAAAGGATCTTTGACATGCGTTTTTGCAGTAGATCTTTAAAAACAGCAGTGCGCTTCTGTCGTATAGGATCTTTTTTAGTGATTTTGTGTTCGTGTCATATAGAGGATCTTTGACTGGGGTTTTTGCAACACATTCTTAAAAATAGCAAAGCATTTGTGGCATATTGAGAATTTTTGATCAGTGTTTTTTATTTACAGTTTATTTTGAATTACTCATACATTTTTGCACTTTCATTGGAATTTTGGCAGTAGAGTCTGAAAAACAGCAACATGTAGAGGATCTTTGACTAGAGGTTTTTGCAATAGATTCTTAAAAACAGCAAGGGAATATACCTGTCATATATAGGATCTTTGACTTGCGTTTATTTTTGGCAGCAGATTCTTAAAAACATGAGTACAATTCCAGTGTTTTATTTTCTCATCTTCAAAAACAGTGTTACTATTCAAACTGTGTGTAACGTTACAGTAGCCAAACATGTTAAATATATTCTCTACCTTGTTTTTAATGAATACTTAGGCCTACTATGCTACTATGGTGGTACTTGGTGAAGAAAGATTGAACATTTCTGGTCTAGGGCAAGAAGATAACATCAAAAATAATTTATCTGCCAGTATCACACATTAATGTCATATAGAGTAGAGAAGCTTTTTTAAATTTTTTACAATAGATCTTTAAAAACAACACAGCATTCCTTGACTATAAAGGATCTTTGACTAGCGTTTTTGCAGTAGATCCTTAAAAAAAAGCAGGGCACTTCTGTCGTATAGGATCTTTTTTAGTGATTTTGTGTTTGTGTCATATAGAGCAGTGGTCCCCAACCACCGGGCCACGGATCGATTGGTACCGGGCCGCACAAGAAATTAAAAAAATACTTCTTTTTTTTAATTTTTGTATTCTTATTTTTAAATTCCTAAATTATATATCAATATAGATCAATACAGTCTGCAGGAATACAGTCCGCAAGCACACATGATTGTATTTTTTTATGACAAAAAAAATAAAAAATAAAAAAATTAATTGGCCGTGGGACAAATTTTCAAGCGTTGACCGGTCCGCAGTTACAAAATTGTTGGGACCACTGATATAGAGGACCTTTGACTGGGGTTTTTGCAACACATTCTTAAAAATAGCAAAGCATTTGTGTCATATTGAGAATTTTTGATCAGTGTTTTTTTTTTTTTACAGTATATTTTAAATTACTCTGACATTTTTGCACTTTCACTGGAATTTTGGCAGTAGAGTCTGAAAAACAGCAACATATAGATGATCTTTGATTAGGGTTTTTACAATAGATTCTTAAAAACAGCAAGGGATTATACCTGTCAGATTCTTAAAAACATACCGTATTTTTCGGAGTATAAGTCACTCCGGAGTATAAATCGCACCGGCCAAAAATGCATAACAAAGAAAGAAAAAAACATATATAAGTCGCACTGGAGTATAAGTCGCATTTTTGGGGGAAATTTATCTGATAAAAGCCAACACCAAGAATAGACATTTGAAAGGCAATTTAAAATAAATAAAGAATAGTGAACAACAGGCTGAATAAGTGTACGTTATATGAGGCATAAATAACCAACTGAGAAGGTGCCTGGTATGTTAACGTAACATATTATGGTAAGAGTCATTCAAATAACTATAACATATAGAACATGCTATACATTTACCAAACAATCTGTCACTCCTAATCGCTAAATCCCATGAAATCGTATACGTCTAGTCTCTTACGTGAATGAGCTAAATAATATTATTTGATATTTTACGGTTCTGAGTTAATAATTTCACACATAAGTCGCTCCTGAGTATAAGTCGCACCCCCGGCCAAACTATGAAAAAAACTGCGACTTATAGTCCGAAAAATACTGTAAGTACAATTCCAGTGTTTTATTTTCCCATCTTCAAAAACAGTGTTACTGTTCAAACTGTGTGTAACGTTACAGTAGCCAAACATGTTAAATATACTCTACCTTGTTTTTAATGAATACTTAGGCCTACTACGCTACTATGGTGGTACTTTTTTTTTTTTTTTTTTTTTATGAGGTGGTTCTTGGTGAAAAAAGACTGAGAATTTCTGGTCTAGGGCAAGAGGAAAACATCAAAAATAATTGATCTGCCAGTATCACACATTAATGTCATATAGAGTAGAGGAGCTTTTTTTAAATTTTTACAATAGATCCTTAAAAATAGCACAGCATTCCTTGACTATAAAGGATCTTTGACTCGTGTTTTTGCAGTAGATCCTTAAAAACAGCAGTGCGCTTCTGTCGTATAGGATCTTTTTTTAGTGTGTTTGTGTCATATAGAGCAGTGGTTCTCAACCTTTTTTCAGTGATGTACCCCCTGTGATTTTTTTTTAATTCAAGTACCCCCTAATCAGAGCAAGGCATTTTTGGTTGAAAAAAAGAGATAAAGAAGTAAAATACAGCACTATGTCATCAGTTTCTGATTTATTAAATTGTATAACAGTGCAAAATATTGCTCATTTGTAGTGGTCTTTCTTGAACTGTTTGGAAAAAAAGATAGTTTTTTATTTATATTTATAAAGGATTTTTGAATTGTTGCTATTTTTAGAATATTTAAAAATAAATCTCACGTACCTCTTGGCATACCTTCAAGTACCTCCAGGGGTACGCGTACCCCCATTTGAGAACCACTGATATAGAGGACCTTTGACTGGGGTTTTTGCAATACATTCTTAAAAATGGCAAAGCATTTGTGGCATATTGACAATTTTTGATCAGTGTTTTTTTTTTTAACAGTATATTTTGAATTACTCTTACATTTTTGCACTTTCACTGGAATTTTGGCAATAGAGTCTGAAAAACAGCAACATATAGATGATCTTTGACTAGGGTTTTTGCAATACATTCTTAAAAACAGCAAGGGATTATACCTGTCATATATAGGATCTTTGACTTGCGTTTATTTTTGGCAGCAGATTCTTAAAAACATACCGTATTTTTCGGAGTATAAGTCACTCCGGAGTATAAGTCGCACCGGCCAAAAATGCATTATAAAGAAAGAAAAAAACATATATAAGTCGCACTGCAGTATAAGTCGCATTCTTTGGGGAAATGTATTTGATAAAACCCAACACCAAGAATAGACATTTGAAAGGCAATTTAAAATAAATAAAGAATAGTGAACAACAGGCTGAATAAGTGTACGTTATATGAGGCATAAATAACCAACTGAGAACGTGCCTGGTATGTTAATGTAACATATTATGGTAAGAGTCATTCAAATAACTATAACATATAGAACATGCTATACTAGGGATGTCCAAATATCGGATCGGCCGCCGATATTTGCCAAAAAATGCATATCGGCAAGCCATGGGAAAATGCCGATCCAGATCCAGTTTAAAAAAAAACTCCGGTCCGTGTTTTCCAACGCACCGATTTAAATAATACATTCCATTTTTCTGCTGCTCCCTAATTTCCTTTCTGCATTTTCAACACATCCACAGGTCTGTGGATTCTCACGCAGTTGCTTTTAGCTGCTGGCATTACACGACAGGCTCTTCTCACTCCTTCTTCTGTCTCCTTCTCACAGACAGCAAGCGCACCTTCTTACACACGTCACATACTGTCACGTCATACGTCACATACGTATTCGTCCTCCCCGAGCAGAGAGGTAGCAGCATGGCTAACGTTAGCTGTGATGCTAGCGCAGCCGCTAAGGTGCGCGCCTGTGCAATTGCGCACTGCTCAAGCGTCCTCTGCGCACGGCAAATCTATGCCACGCACAAAATCAAATAAAAAAAATAAGCGCATAACAATTTTCAACACACGGACACGACAGAAAAACAGTTTTCGTCATCATTGTTCAAATATTGTAACGTCTGTCGAGACGCTTATCTCCATTCGGTGCCACACGTCCACACCATCAAAATGCCGAGGCAAAAATTTCCAGATCAACACCGTATGAAAAAAAATTGTGATTTTTTTTGTTGTTGTGATTTTCTTCTCTACATGAAAATTTAAAAGTAGCATTTATTAATGCAGTATGAAGAAGAATGTTTTAATGTAGACACATAGAATCATCATACTGCTGTGATTATATGCATCAAGTGTTCATTCAAGGCTAAGGCAAAATATCCACATATATATGGTGTATCGTGACATGGCCTTAAAATATCGCAATATTAAAAAAAGGCCATATCGCCCAGCCCTAGTTCAATGATGCCATTTCTGTTTGTCATGTATAATTTTGTCTATTTTGTGTTTATCCTTGAATAAACAGGTCAGTTTCTTGTTACCAACCATTGTGTATTATTCAAACTCCCCTAATTCAGCTGGCTAGTTGTTAGCAAGAGTACTAAGACCCTTTTCAACATGAGTCTGACAACCAAGTAGGCTAAATAACTTTAAACTTTAATACATGCTCGGATAGGCCAGTATCGGTCAGTATCAGTATCGGATCGGAAGTGCAAAAACAATATCGGTATCGGATCAGAAGTGCAAAAACCTGGATGGGGACATCCCTATGCTATACGTTTACCAAACAATCTGTCACTCCTGATCGCTAAATCCCATGAAATCTTCTATGTCTAGTCTCTTACGTGAATGAACTAAATAATATTTGATATTTTACGGTAATGTGTTAATAATTTCACACATAAGTCGCTCCTGAGTATAAGTCGCAAACTATGAAAAAAACTGACTTACAGTCCGAAAAATACGGTAAGTACAATTCCAGTGTTTTATTTTCCCATCTTCAAAAACAGTGTTACTGTTCAAACTGTGTGTAACATTACAGTAGCCAAACATGTTAAATATACTCTACCTTGTTTGTAATGAATACTTAGGCCTACTACGCTACTATGGTGGTACTTGTTTTTTATGAGGTGGTACTTGGTGAAAAAAGATTGAGAATTTCTGGTCTAGGGCAAGAGGAAAACATCCAAAATAATTGATCTGCCAGTATCACACATTCCCACAAGCAAGAGTTGTCAAAGTCTGTACACAAATTAGACAACGAGGAACGAGGAAGCACAGCTCCTAAGCGTTCGACTCTTTGCACAACCATGCACAAAGATGCGCTTGCAAGGTGAGGGGAAGGAAGTTTGCACGGAGGCAAAGCCCGGTTCAGTGCGATGCGAACACACCAACAGTGGGAACCAACCCTCCGAGCGAGCGCCCAAGCGGGGGGTCAAGGCGACATTCCTCCACACCTACAGGACAAATGGATGATGAGTTGAGCTTTTGTTGAGCGGGGAAAGGAGAGACCGTGAAAAGCTCTTGCAACCGGAGACGTGTCGCATAGGACAGAGGGCAGTCGGGATTCAGAAGTCCGTGGCCACAATGTATCCCAGTGGGCATCCCGCAGTTGTTTATGGGACCACCGTAAAAGCTGTGGCCTAAGTGTTTATTGAGCTGAGGCGATAATGATAACAAGAGAGAGGCTGGGACTCATGTTTTCCATTAGAATAATGAAAAGTGACCACGTGGTCTTTTACAGGGCTGGGCGATAACACAACATCAATATACATCCCAATAAATATCAATAAAAAATGCAATCGATAAAACGTTCAATATTTTTTTTCTTCTTGTTCGTCGGACAAAAGCGGAAGTTGCAAAGCAAGGTTGGTTGCACGAACAAAGGCACTCGCTCGAGGGTAACCGAGCAACGCAGGAAGTGGGAGTGACACGCTAACAGCCAATCAGGTAACAGTAACAATTATCAAGATTGGTTGCGCCGTCTTGTTGTCTGGCGGTTGATTATTTGCATGGACTGAGAAGAGAAAGTAAAAATGAAGAAATTGTGGATAAAAGAGGAAAAGTCACCTGGACAGTATGACAGTTTTTTTTCAATCAATCAATGTTTATTTATATAGCCCTAAATCACAAGTGTCTCAAAGGGCTGCACAAGCCACAACAACATCCTCCGTTCAGATCCCACATCAGGGCAAGAAAAAACTCAACCCAGTGGGATGTCAATGAGAAACCTTGGAGAGGACCGCAGATGTGGGTGGCCCCCCCCCACCCCTCTAGGGGAGACCGGTGCAATGGACATCGAGTGGGTCTAGCATAATATTGTGAGAGTCCAGTCCATAGTGGATCTAACATAATAGTGAGAGTCCAGTCCATAGTGGATCTAAAGTAATAGTGAGAGTCCAGTCCATAGTGGGGCCAGCAGGAGACCATCCCGAGCGGAGACAGGTCAGCAGCGCAGAGATGATTTTTGGATTTATTCAGGACCGTAGTCAGACCAATGTGGTCTGTAAATGATGCAAGGCGCTCGTCCCCACCAAGACCGCTAATACCACACCACCTTAGCCGCACTTACCCTTTAGAGCACAGCCGTAACTTTTCTGGCACTAAACCTGCAGAAAATAGTTCTTCTCAGGTTTTTCCGTGTTTACATTTTCACACTTTACACTATTTTCTTACACTTTATTAAGCATTTCTTACATATTCCTTATTTTTGCACCTTCATTTTAAGAAGTTATTGTTGAGTGTTCAATATGATTTTACAATTGTGTTTATATTGTTTTCCATGCTTGTGTTGATATTTCCTGTCTGCCTTGATAACTGAGGGGACAATAATCCGAGGAAGTTACATTTGAATAGACTAAAAAACAGTTTTTACCCAAGAGCCACAGTAGCATTAAACAGGCTTGAGTGAGCACAATGTGTCCGTCATGTCCTCATGTGTCATGTGTTTTTATTTTCTCAGACTATAATGTGCAATAATGTTATATGTATATATGTATATATATATATGCATGGACACGCTGGGAAGACTATCTCTCCCGGCTGGCCTGGGAACGCCTCGGGATCCCCCGGGAGGAGCTGGACGAAGTGGCTGGGGAGAGGGAAGTCTTGGCTTCCCTGCTTAAGCTGCTGCCCCCGCGACCCGACCTCGGATAAGCGGAAGAAGATGGATGGATGGATGGATGGATGGCATATGTATGGATATGTGCATGTGTGTGAATATATACACATATATAGATACATATCTTCTTTTTTTAATCTTTTTTTACTATTTATATTACTAAATTATTGTGTATGCACCTTAGGGGATCTGCACCAATTTTGTTGTTCTTTGAACCTGTTCACTGTAATAATGACAATAAAACTCAATTCTATTATATTCTATTTGAAATAAAAACATTTGCAGAGATTTTTCTCCTGCTCCTTATTTTTGATAAGTCATAAAAAATATCAATGATTATCGATCTTGACCGATATGAAACACTTACAGTGATACAGTTTTCAGCCATATTGCACAACAAAGCAGCAACAGAACCAATGTTGTAACAGCAGGTAGAAGAAACTGCTCAGTCAGCATTAATGACAACACCACTTCGACACCAACAGCCGATTGGCAACATTAGGGCGAGATAACAATACACATTACGAACACTCATCATACAGTACTTTGTCGGCAGCAACTGCCATCTTGTGGAGTTAATTACAAATATACCAAGAGGTTGCCTACAGCCAATGTGATGTAGACCTAAATGTGATAACTTATTACACATAAGTTATCATTCATTTTTCTTTATATAACTAGGTATGAAACTCATTGAGATTACAATCTCTTTTGATAGAGTGACCTGGCCAATAGGGCGGCAAAAACAGGTTTCATAAATAAATAGTTAAACAAAAACAGGAGCAGTCATATACTACAGATAAAAGTAAAAATTACTTACAACATAAACATAGAAAACACTCAACAGGTAAAAAATAAAATGTTTCAATTAAAACAATTGAAAAACAAGTACAATGCCCAATAGAAACAGCTTCTCAATCCTTTAAAATGGGCTGAAATTCCCCCAAAGTGTTCAGTTCAGGTAGCCTTTGATCCTTTTGTAATTCATTCCGTAACCACAGAGCAGCAAATCTGAAGCTTTTTTGTTACTGAGACTTGTGTTGGCTCTAGGAACCAACGCGCCAAGGATGTCCGATGACTTTAAACTGTAGTGACCGGATGCTCTACACATAAAATAACATAAATAAGGGGTTTTTTTTTTTATAAAAAAAAAAAAACATCCTTCGAGAAAAACTGTGAACTGCCAGGATGGCCAGTTTGCTTTTGCATACAAAGTGCAATGGTGGACAAGGTTGCCACAACTAGTAATAAAATGCAAGGCAGTTATATATGGTATCCAGTTTTTTCAAATAAATGTCAGGTGCATTCATAAAAAGTAGAGATATCCGATAATATCGGACTGCCGATATTATCGGCCGAAAAATGCTTTAAAGTGTAATATCGGAAATTATCGGTATCGGTTTCAAAAAGTAAAATTTATGACTTTTTAAAACGCCGCTGTACGGAGTGGTACACGGACGTAGGGAGAAGTACAGAGCGCCAATAAACATTAAAGGCACTGCCTTTGCGTGCCGGCCCAATCACATAATATCTACGGCTTTTTACACACACGGGTGAATGCAAAGCATACTTGGTCAACAGCCATACAGGTCACACTGAGGGTGGCCGTATAAACAACTATAACACTGTTACAAATATGCGGCACACTGTGAACCCACACCAAACAAGAATGACAAACACATTTCGGGAGAACATCCACACCGTAACACAACATAAACACAACAGAACAAATACCCAGAACCCCTTGCATCACTAACTCTTCTGGGACGCTACAATATACACCTCCCGATACCCCCTACTCCCCCCCACCTCAACCCCGCCCCCCCAACTCAACTTTCTCATGCTCTCTTAGGGAGAGCAGGTTCCAAATTCCAAGCTGCTGTTTTGAGGCATGTTAAAAAAAAATAATGCACTTTGTGACTTCAATAATAAATATGGCAGTGCCATGTTGGCATTTTTTTCCATAACTTGAGTTGATTTATTTTGGAAAACCTTGTTACATTGTTTAATGCATCCAGCAGGGCATCACAACAAAATTAGGCACTATAATGTGTTAATTCCACGACTGTATATATCGGTATCGGTTGATATCGGAATCGGTAATTAAGAGTTGGACAATATCGGAATATCGGATATCGACAAAAAAGCCATTATCGGACATCTCTAATAAAAAGCAAATCTCCATAATCCAGCAAAGGCATAAAGGTGGTCAGAATCAAGCATTTCCTAAAACAGAAAGAAAGAAAAAAGAAAAAATCCAATTTAATTTTAAGTTTGGCCACCAATTTTTTCTATAAGTGATTTAAAAGTCAAGTACTTATATGTCGTGACCTTTTCAAGTTCAACTTCACGAGCAGTTGATATTTTGACAATATTCAATGGCAGTCGTTTGCCATTTGAAAATAAAATCACCTTAGATTTCTCTGCATTTAGCGCTAGTCTCAGCTGAGTCGGCTGGGACTGAACAACATCAAAAGCAGACTGCAAGAACTCAAAGGTTTACATAGATAGAAAACAACAACGGACCTTTCAACCTTTTTAAAACTTGAATATAGATTTGGCGTGCATGAACATACTAAACAAGTATTAGTAGCATTATTACATTTCTATGAAACGCAAGGAGTAACCCTAATGTGTATGTCACTTTAAGAAAAATAAACGTGACATATGCAATTGTTTTATTTGACTGTCAAGCGTGAAATTGTGTTTCTCCGCTCACTAAAATAAGTAGTGTCGTGCCGGTATTGGATCATCGATCTAAATGGAAGCAAGAAAACGGAACGCTTCTGAACTGTGGGATCATTTTGATCCTTAAGTACCAGATAACATAGCAAAAAATACATTAGTTAACTAATTGTATTTGCAGGTCAAACGTTATCCAGCCAGTGGCACCATTATGAAACACCAGCACAGTGTCAATGCAGCCTGTGAGTGGGCCACACGCTCACTCATTTGCCCATCACTCCCTATAGGAGACTCTGCAATTAAATATACAGGCAATAATTACAGTGTAATGTTAACACAAGCTTCAAAAGAAAACGGTACGGTTCCAAATATATTTTTATGGCCCATGACGACATCACAAACATTTGGTATAAATAAAATGATATACATCATACGGATTAAAAAGAAACATAATTTTAATGTAATTTTTTCTTTATCACTACTTTTGTGTAACCTCAACAAACGAGCTCTTATACACCATAAAACCTTTCAGTCGTGCAAATTGCAATCAAAGCTTTTTTTTCGTATTTGAAATGTCTCTGCCCATAAACCTGACTCCTGTGTTGTCTTACTAATTAGTTACTGATTGACTCCAACCCAGAAGCCTGGCTATTGTTTGCCACGTTTAACCCAAAAGGATGACCCCCCCCTCAAACCCCCCTAGACAACAAGGTGCAGGTGCCACATTCCGTCAAGATGAACTCTTACCGTCATAAAACCCCCAAAAAGACGCTTTTTTTTAGGAAAGATGAGCCGCGATCCACCCAGGTGTCTTTTGTGTTCTGTTTCAAAATGTTAACTTCCCCAGTCTTCTTCCAGAGACTCCCCTCCTGGCCGGCCCGTATTCCGACATGCGCCTAAAGCCTGGGAAGCACTGGGACCACAGGAGAAAGTCATGAGCGAGCGAGCGAGCGAGCGAGCGAGAGAGAGAGAGAGAGAGAGAGAGAGGGAGAGAGTTCCCTGTTTGGATGATCAGATCTGCTATTTACAGACTGAGGCATGCTGGTCTATGACACTGGAAAGTTACCCTCCACTGCAGTGTGGACGGGCGGGAGGGGGAGCTAAATGACAGAACTGACTATCTCTATTTTATCAGTTTATATTTTGTTTTAATACATACAGTACATATACAAAGCTGACTTGCAGGCAGAACGCAGTCAGAATTTTTTTTTTTAATAGTCAGAAGTAGGGATGAGCTAAGGCTGGGCTATATATTGAATATACTCGATATATCGTGGGTTTGTCTCTGTGCAATGTAGAAAATGACTATTTTGTGAGAATTCGAGTTAGGGCTGGGCGATATGGTCTTTTATTAATATCTCGATATTTTTAGGCCATGTCACGATACACAATATATCTCTCGATATTTTGCCTTAGCCTTGAATGAACACTTGATGCATATAATCACAGCAGTAAGATGATTCTATGTGTCTACAAATTATTGTTAATGCTGCATTAATATATGCTCATTTTAAACTTTCATTCAGAGAGGGAAATCACAACTAAGTCAATTTAGCAAAACCGTATTTATTAAACAGTTATTAAGCAGTGGCACAAACATTCATCTCATTCAAAACAGAAAGTGCAAGATTGTCAGAGACATTTTAACACAAGCTATTAGCATACCTGCCAACTTTTGAAATCAGAAAAACCTAGTAGCCAGGGTCCAGGGGCCGCAGGCCCCGGTAGGTCCAGGACAAAGTCCTGGTGGGGGGTTCAGGCTTCGCCCCCCGACGCAAAATGATTATTAGCATTCAGACAGGTTAAAATGATGCTAAAATCATCACTTTTCTATCAGTCACAGTGACTTTTCAAAACAAAAATATTACAGCAAAAATCATATGGGTTGATTGACATGTTTATTCTGTAAGCTAAAATCAATAGTTTGAAATTATTTTTGACAGTTAATGCCAGTTATCCTGTCAACCTTTCACAAGACTTCAATTTGTTAATTGAAAGTATAAACAGTATAAACACTTTTTACAGCAAACAAATGGTAAAACAGTACTAAACAATTCCATTAAAAAAAAAATTGGTGTCATTATTAACTTTCTGTCCAAGCTTGTATAATCTACTGCCTTGTTCAATTGTATAAAATATTCTGTGCCTAAAATTCCCATTTCTATCACAATTATCATACTGTAAACATGGTAAGCTAACTTCATTAAAATTAATAGTCCTGTCAATAGCATGGAATTACAATTCAAATGTAGTTTTTTTGTAAGCCTTTCAAAATAATTCAAAATATGAAAAATTTATGAAAATTAATTTAAGCCATCAGACACTTGAAAAGTGGCACATCACATCTCTAATGTAATCATTTTAACTTTTCAACAGAAATAGCACTGCAAAAATATTAAGGACATACTTCTGTATTTTGGTAGTTATGATGTCAACATTTAACAAGATTTCTTCAACTTGGACTTGAAAGCATAAATAGTATAAACACTTTTAACAGTATAACAGTACTAAACAATTCCAATTGATAACATTGGTGTCATTACCTTTTTGTGGCTAAAATCCGAAAAACGTTCAAAGTTTTCCACTTGTATCGCTAGCAACGGCATTAGACTTGTGTTTTTTTGTCCCAACGTGGTCTTTTACATGCTAATTCCTCCGTGTCCGATCGAAAAATCTTGTCTGCACAAGGTGCAATTCGCGTAGTTTTCACCCTTTTTGGAACGGATAATTATTCCCGGATAGGCTTTTGAATATTCTTCACGGAATGACTGCAGTTTTCTTTTCGGTTTAAGACTCGTTTGCGATTTTTCTCCGGCTGATTCCATGATCGTTCGCTCGTTTGGAAACAATGGCAACAGGTGCCTCGTGCTTGGCAGCGGTGCTATAAATAGCCTCGCGCATTTAAAAAAAATATTTTTTTTTAATTAATGAAAAACCGTATTTTTTAATCACGGCAACCGTAACCCGGAATAGGTTGATGAAAACCGTACTAATTACGGGAAAACCGGAGTAGTTGGCAGGTATGTATTAGTGCACTTTTGTGCATGATGTCACTAAGATGACATATCAAAACAACACTAAATTAAAGTGCATTTTTTGTACAGAACGCCACTACAATAGTTTAAAACCCACTACAATAGTTTAAAACAAATAAAGTGCACTTTTGTGCATGATGTCACTCAAGATATTTCAATAAGTCCATCCATCCATCCATTTGCTACCGCTTATTGCCTTTTGGGGTCACGGGGGGCGCTGGAGCCTATCTCAGCAACAATCGGGCGGAAGGCGAGGTACACCCTGGACAAGTCGCCACCTCATCGCAGGGCCAACACAGATAGATAGACAACATTCCCACTCATATCCACACGCTAGGGCCAAAGTGTCAAATAAAAATTAGCTGCATAATAGGAAATCAAATAGTGTATGTCCTTCGCTATGGGGTAGGTTCCTGCGGACGATATCTCCTTCTGTTGTTGACTATTTAAAAAAAAAAAAAAAAAAAAGCTTTATAATAATAAATACATTTAAATGCTTTAAAATGTAATATCGGAAATTATCGGTATCGGTTTCAAAAAGTAAAATGTATAACTTTTTAAAACGCCGCTGTACGGAGTGGTACACGGACGTAGGGAGAAGTACAGAGCACCAATAAACCTTAAAGGCACTGCCTTTGCGTGCCAGCCCAATCACATAATATCTACGGCTTATCACACACACAAGTGAATGCAAGCATACTTGGTCAACAGCCATACAGGTCACACCACTGAGGGTGGCCGTATAAACAACTTTGACACTGTTACAAATATGCGCCACACTGTGAACCCACACCAAACAAGAATGACAAACACATTTCGGGAGAACATCCGCACCGTAACACAACATAAACACAACAGAACAAATACCCAGAACCCCTTGCAGCACTAACTCTTCCGGGACGCTACAATATACACCCCCCGCTACCCCTTACCCCCCCGCCCCTCAACCTCCTTATGCTCTCTCAGAGAGAGCATGTCCCAAATTCCAAGCTGCTGTTTTGAGGCATGTTAAAAAAAAAAAGCACTTTGTGACTTCAATAATAAATATGGCAGTGCCATGTTGGCATTTTTCTTCCATAACTGGAGTTGATTTATTTTGAAAAACCTTGTTACATTCTTTAATGCATCCAGCGGGGCATCATAACAAAATTAGGCATAATAATGTGTTAATTCCACGACTGTATATATCGGTATCGGTTGATATCGGAATCGGTAATTAAGAGTTGGACAATATCGGAATATCGGATATCGGCAAAAAAGCCATTATCGGACATCTCTACTTAAAATATCAAAATTTGCATTTCAACTTAAAAATGTGTTTCTTTATTGTTTTCATGCTGCTGGTCCACCCATTACGTCATCTGACCACCTCACACTTTGGAAACCACTGACCATAGGTGCTATTATTCATAAAAAATTATAATAATGATCTATCTGTGACATATTTTTCAGTGATCTATTTTTTTAAATGATCTCTTTTGAGCGGCATACATTTTTATAACGAAAAATATGTTTTACCAGTCCAAAAATATGAAGTGAACAAAAACACTTTTCATTCTGCTGTTGCACGAATGCACGCTCGTGGGTTAATTTCACACAGTAGCCCATGTCGTCAGTGTGAGGCTATGCAGGGGTGTAGGACTCCACATAGGACTGTCAAATTCCTCCCCGGAGATTTTCTTTCACTTTTCTGGCGCTGACACTTTGATCGCCTGTCAGGACGCCCGACTTGGGTCGCCTCACGGCGAGACGAGCCAACGTACGCAAACACGCTCGCTAGCTATTCTTCGCTACAGATGACAACAGCAAATACAAGACTATGGATTTATATTCACCGGGGGTGTCAAACATACGGCCCACGGGCCGAATCAGGCCCGTGAAAAGGTTTTATCCGGCCCACGTGATGAGTTTTCCAAGTATTAAAATGATTTTTTTTTAATTAAAGAAACTGCTGTTCTTAATGTGTCCACTGGATGTCAAAATAGCAATTATGTTAGGACTAGCAAAGTAAAGCCCTCGGAGTGTAAATAAACATTTCAATCAATCAATCAATCAATGTTTATTTATATAGCCCTAAATCACAAGTGTCTCAAAGGGCTGCACAAGCCACAACGACATCCTCGGTACAAAGCCCACATACGGGCAAGGAAAAACTCACCCCAGTGGGACGTCGATGTGAATGACTATGAGAAACCTTGGAGAGGACCGCATATGTGGGTAACCCCCCCCCCCCCCTCTAGGGGAGACCGAATGCAATGGATGTCGAGTGGGTCTGACATAATATTGTGAGAGTCCAGTCCATAGTGGATCCAACATAATAGTAAGAGTCCAGTCCATAGTGGGGTCAGCAGGACACCATCCCGAGCGGAGATGGGTCAGCAGCGCAGAGATGTCCCCAGCCGATGCACAGGTGAGGTTTTATATTTGCAAAATATTTCTGTGTAAATAACTCATTTCACAACATATTTGCAGTCCGGTGCGGCTAATGTATGTAAAAATATATTTTTCTCAAATTGAGTGGGTGCGGCTTGTATAGCGGTGCGATTTATAGTTCCGGAAAATACAGTACTTATTTTTAAAACCTCTGCCTTGTTTTTGTTGAATACTTAGGCCTACTACACTACTGTAATTTAATGTTGCTTCATTACGGTGGTATTTGGAAAGCCAAGTTTTTTCTGAGGTGAAAAAAGTTTGAGAACCACTGCACTACATCATTAATTATACTTTACACAGCACTGCAGTATCCCGTACGGCACAGTCATGCAAAGTTGAAGCTCATGCAAGTCCGTTTTTCTAATGTTTTGTTTGAAAGTGGTGGTGCATTGTTCTGCATCGTGGGCAACAAACGTGAGCCAAGTCATCACTTGACCTCACGTTTTAAAGTGCAAAACATGCCCGCAGCGTGTCGACAGACACGACAAGTGACCATGGCTGGAGCATACAGATCTCTTGCAAGTACTGAAATAACCAAGGTGAGTAACTTTAAAATATACTCTAAGTGAACATTGGCGTTCTTGTTTGTCTGTGTCTCAAATGGTGTCAGGGTGCGTGCGTGTGTGTGTGTGTGAGTGTGTGCGCGCACTGGAGTTACCAGTGTAAGAGAGTGCATTGTTCAAATGTTTCCCCCTCAAAAAAATGTTTTCATATTACCGTATTTTTCGGACTATAAGTCACAGTTTTTTTCATAGTTTGGCCGGGCTCCAGTGCAACTTATATATGTTTTTTTGCTTCTTTATTATGCATTTTCGTCAGGTGCGACTTATACTCCGGTGCGACTTATACTCCGAAAAATACGGTAAGTGCTTTTACAGTAGTAACATTGATAACAAATAGGCACAATTACACACTGAATAAATGTTATTGAAAATTTGTTTTACTTTTACAGCAACTTTTTGAAGAAACTGCACACACATTTTTAAACTGACGGTATCAGTACTATATATCTGTACTCATGGTACACATTTTCTGGACTTTTGTGTGTGTTCATGTGTTAATAAATGTTAATTTCTTTGATAATAAAGTCTCTTTTTTTAATTTAACATTTACCAGTGAGCTGATATTGATAACTGTGTTGTCCAGTTGTTATATCTTGTTTCCTTACACTTTTGAGTAGAGATATCGGCCGAAAAATGCTTTAAAATGTAATATCGGAAATTATCGGTATCGGTTTCAAAAAGTAAAATTTATGACTTTTTAAAACGCCGCTGTACGGAGTGGTACACGGACGTAGGGAGAAGTACAGAGCGCCAATAAACCTTAAAGGCACTGCCTTTGTGTGCCGGCCCAATCACATATTATCTACGGCTTTTACACACACACAAGTGAATGCAATGCATACTTGATCAACAGCCATACAGGTCACACTGAGGGTGGCCGTATAAACAACGTTAACACTGTCACAAATACACGCCACACTGTGAACCCACACCAAACAAGAATGACAAACACATTTCGGGAGAACATCCGCACCGTAACACAACATAAACACAATATAACAAATACCCAGAACCCCTTGCAGCACTAACTCTTCCGGGAAGAGCTGCTGTTTTGAGGCATGTTAAAAAAAATAATGCACTTTGTGACTTCAAAAATAAATATGGCAGTGCCATGTTGGCATTTTTTCTTCCATAACTTGAGTTGATTTATTTTTGGAAAACCTTGTTACATTGTTTAATGCATCCAGCGGGGCGTCACAACAAAATTAGGCATAATAATGTGTTAATTCCACGACTGTATATATCGGTATCGGTTGATATCGGAATCGGTAATTAAGAGTTGGACAATATTGGAATATCGGATATCGGCAAAAAAGCCATTATCGGACATCTCTTATTATTATATATTTTTTCTAAATATAAAACACTTCCTTGTGGTCTACATAACATGTAATGGTGGTTCTTTGGTCAAAATATTGCATGGATTATGTTTTACAGATAATCTTCAAGCCGCTTTCTGACAGTCGCTTCCGGATGAGCCGTTTTGTGGCTCACCTTCGACAGCGTCTTCTCCCCGTCATCTTTGTTGTAGCGGTGTAGCGTGCAAGGACGGGAGTGGAAGAAATGTCAAAAGATGGCGCTAACTGTTTTAATGACATTCTGACTTTACTTAAATCAATAACGGAGCAGCATCTCCTCATCCGGAAACAACAACACCCGAAATGTGTTCTGTGAAAAACCGTTCGACCGGAACTCTAATAACTAAACATCTTTGGGTGAATAATGTAAACTCACTACACCGGTATGTTTTAGCGCTTTCATGGCGAGTTTACTGACAGATATAAGTAAGAACTTTACACTACTTTATATTAGAAATGGCAACGGCGGAGGATGAATGTCCCATAACAAGATAAACAGAGGAAAAAGAAGAAACTCATCGACTACGGTGTCGACACGGACTAGAAAGGCGGACGCGCACAAGTTTTCAGGATTTATGCAGATCTCAAACACAGATCAGCAGGTACTAGAAGGTAAGAAAAGTTGCAAAACAAAACACCAGATAATTTGTCTTACCTTATGCACACACCATAATTAATACTCCTATGTTGAAGCACATCAAACGGCGCAGCCTACACTTATCTCATATGTTTGACTGCCATCTACTGGTCACACTTATCATTACACCATGTACTAAATAAAATTGCTTCGAGGTGGGTAAGCTCAACCAAACGTATTCCTTACATAAGGCGCACTGTAGAGTTTTGAGGGAAAAAAAAAAGATTTTAAGTGCGCCTTATAGTCCGGACAACACGGTAGCGATCATTTTGGTGACAATACAATTACATTTTCATATCGTTATATCCCTAGTTGTAGATTTCATTCCCAAATTTGGAAGCGTTGAAATCGGCATGTAAAATTGCTAATGCTAATCGGTAGCATGTATATGGCATATCCAATATAAATTAGCATCGAGGTAACACATTTTGAAAAGTATAGCCTTATACGTTTGTTTGCCTGCCAAGTGCTTGAGCCCGTGTCAAGTCGGTAGTAATGCCACATGCAATCCAGGTATTGAAATAGAGACTATGGGATGGGATTATTTCCATCCATCCATCTTCTTCCGCTTATCCGAAGTCGGTCGCGGGGGCAGCAGCCTAAGCAGGGAAGCCCAGACTTTCCTCTCCCCAGCCACTTCGTCCAGCTCCTCCCAGGGATCCCGAGGCGTTCCCAGGCCAGCCGGGAGACATAGTCTTCCCAACGTGTCCTGGGTTTTCCCCGTGGCCTCCTACCGGTTGGACGTGTCCTAAACACCTCCCGAGGGAGGCGTTCGGGTGGCATCCTGACCAGATGCCCGAACCACCTCATCTGGCTCCTCTCGATGTGGAGGAGCAGTGGCTTTACTTTGAGCTCCTCCCGGATGACAGAGCTTCTCACCCTATCTCTAAGGGAGAGCCCCGCCACCCGGTGGAGGAAACTCATTTCGGCAGCCTGTACCCGTGATCTTGTCCTTTCGGTCATAACCCAAAGCTCATGACCATAGGTGAGGATGGGAACGTAGATCGACCGGTAAATTGAGAGCTTTGCCTTCCGGCTCAGCTCCTTCTTCACCACAACAGATCGATACAGCGTCCGCATTACTGAAGACGGCGCACCGATCCACCTGTCGATCTCACGATCCACTTTTCCCTCACTCGTGAACAAGACTCCTAGGTACTTGAACTTTTCCAGGCGAGAACCATGGACTCGGACTTGGAGGTGCTGATTCTCATCCCAGTCGCTTCACACTCGGCTGCGAACCGATCCAGTGAGAGCTGAAGATCCTGGCCAGATGAAGCCATCAGGACCACATAATCTGCAGAAAGCAGAGACCTAATCCTGCAGCCACCAAACCGGATCCCCTCAACGCCTTGACTGCGCCTAGAAATTCTGTCCATAAAAGTTATGAACAGAATCGGTGACAAAAGCCAGCCTTGGCGGAGTCCAACCCTCACTGGAAACGTGTCCGACTTACTGCCAGCAATGCGGACCAAGCTCTGACACTGATCGTACAGGGAGCGGACAGCCACAATCAGACAGTCCGATACCCCATACTCTCTGAGCACTCCCCACAGGACCTCCCGAGGGACACGGTCGAATGCCTTCTCCAAGTCCACAAAGCACATGTAGACTGGTTGGGCAAACTCCCATGCACCCTCAAGGACCCTGCCAAGAGTGTAGAGCTGGTCCACAGTTCCACTTCCAGGACGAAAACCACACTGCTCCTCCTGAATCCGAGGTTCGACTATCCGGCGTAGCCTCCTCTCCAGTACACCTGAATAGACCTTACCGGGAAGGCTGAGGAGGGATTATTTCTATTTCCATTATTTCTTATGGGTTTGACAAGGGTGTCATTAGGCGTGTATAATAAACATTGCGTATGCAGTCCATGTCATATCTATCCATGAATACATTTGACGTCCTTATAAAGTAGGTATCAGTTCATTTTACTGCTGGGTAATTCATATGGGGCCGTAAATTTGGACGTGACCACACACAGGCTGAATATACACAAGACAAAAAAAAAAGGGTCAACCGCAAGCACCAAGACCCCTGACTCGCAGCTATTCCCAGAAGGATGATGTAATCTCTGCTATTAGCATGTCATATTTTCAGCACGGACACCTAAAACCAGCCCCAGGCAGCTACTGTGCAACACGCCGTCTGGACCTCAAAATATTTGTCTTATCTGTCACTATATTGAGTAACGGAGGCGCCAAAAATATGCAACACAATTCAATTTATTCTCCCTGTGTTGCAAAATACTCATGCATCAAATTATACTGTGAAATACAGCATGTATTGCTATTTTTGATATTCAAAGTGCATGCAGCGTTATGTTATACCAGTGGTTCTTAAATGGGAGTACGCGTACCCCTGGGGGTACTTCAGGATATGCCAAGGGGTACGTGAGATTTTTTTTAAATATTCTAAAAATAGCAACAATTCACAAATCCTTTATAAATATAAATAAAAACCTATCTTTTTTCCAAATAGTTCAAGAAAGACCACTACAAATGAGCAATATTTTGCACTGTTATACAATTTAATAAATCAGAAACTGATGACATAGTGCTGTATTTTACTTCTTTATCTCTTTTTTTCAACCAAAAATGCTTTGCTCTGATTCGGGGGTACTTGAATTTAAAAAAATTTCACAGGGGGTACATCACTGAAAAAAGGTTGAGAACCACTGTGTTATACGGTATAAAATAATTATAATTATACCTATGTTATTCCGGTGCTAAATGAATACACCTGCAACAAGTGCTTGTACGAGTAATGTCTTATAAATATTGTAGCATCCAGACAGAAGCACTCAGTCTGACGCTCTTTTTAAACTGAACTAAAAACGTCCGCCCTTAACGCGCCTCGTTACACCGCGAGCACCGCGGCGCTGGTCTAGCCGCAACAACAACACAGTACTTCCTCATTATGCACCAATGACCAAGGTTGCCTTCATGGACACCCGGAATTGTGAGCATCAACGCAAGTAAATTGTGTTTTACACGTTTATTGCTACAATAGTAACAATTTGCTGTAGATTTGATTCAACCGTTTGAATGTATTACTTGGTTAATATTTAATTCAGTGTTTCTTAACCATAGGGCCGCAGCGCCCCCAAGCAGCCTGCCAAAAAATATCTGTTTGTCAGCTGTGGTCCATATGGGCCGCAACGGTACTCAGTTGTAATACACTTTTCCCCCACTTGCATACTTGCCAACCTTGAGACCTCCGAATTCGGGAGATGTTATATATAAATAATCCGTTCATGAATGAGTATATCCGTTCGGCCACCGTGTTCATTGGAGAAGTCTGATCTACAAAATGTGCAGGCAGCATACCCCTTCCCCTTTGAGCTGTCCTGGATGAACGGAAATTATTTTTCCCAATCATTTTGGAACTTGCAAGCGTACTACTTCTTCTTACTCGTCGTCGCCATGTCTCTTCTTCGTTCTTCTGCTTCGTCTCTGTTATGTTTTTGGACATTACTACTTGCCGCAGTTTTGAAGCAATGCATGATGGGAATCCGGATGTTGTGTGTCAGTGTATTAACGTGCCGGCTGGAATAAACACATGCTGAGAAATAGCTCCGTGCCTGCCTACTTTATGGGTTATAGATAAACCTATGGATAACGGAGACATATATAATAGTCTCCTTTTCAGGTGAGAGAGGACGCTAAAGTCCACCCAATATTGTTGTCCGGGTGGAAATCGGGAGAAATTCGGGAGAATGGTTGCCCCGGGAGATTTTCGGGAGGGGCACTGAAATTCGAGAGTCTCCCGGGAAAATCGGGAGGGTTGGCAAGTATACCCACTTGTGGCAGTAATGACAATACTAAACAAATAGAAGATGTCTGGAGCTAAAGTCCTAGAGAATTTTCTTAAGGACCAAAAAGGATGACTAAAGTGGTGAAACTGTATTTTTAATTGCACTTAATTTTTATTAACGGTTTGTTTTTTTATTGTTTTTACAACAGTTTTTGTTTTTGTGCGCCTTTTGTTTGAAAATAGACCTGACTAGACCCACTCATCGGGTATAAACACTTTGTAGGGCGCAACGCAACAGATTCAGCTTCGTGGAAGAAGCTACTTCCCAGTTAGACAACACACCAAAGATAGCCCATGCGACACTTATGTCTTGGAAGT